>NW_026289823.1:0-8482 GCF_023373465.1 Oncorhynchus keta | reverse complement strand
CGTTGCTCTGCAAGGGCCACGGCTTTAGTGGCGTGGATGGGTAACGATGCTCCGTGGGTGTCAGATGCTGATGTGTGCAGAGGGTCCCTGGTTCACGCCCCGGCGAGGGGACGCAGACTAAAGTTATACTGTTACGTACATATTCTTATTCACCCTTAGATTTGTATGTATAAGGTAGTTGTTGTGGAATTGTTATATTACGTTAGGCACTATCAGGAAGCACTAGCATTTCGATACTTGCATTAAATCTGTTATACTGTTACAATTACAAATCAAACAAACAGTCACATATTTCCACCTTATTCTAACGAGCCCTTTAGTAGACCTTCAGTGAAATGTATAAGGTAGTTGATGTGAAATGTTACTATTAGCCCTCAACCAACAGGTGTTAGATATTACTAACGAGCCCCTAAACTGTAGTAGACAGTGAAATGCTAGAAACCAACAGGTGTAGTAGACACAGTGAAATGCTTACTAACGAGCCCCTAACCAACAGGTGTAGTAGACCTTACTTACTAACGAGCCCCTAACCAACAGGTAGTAGACCTTACAGTGAAATGCTTACAACGAGCCCCTAACCAACAGGTGTAGTAGACCTTACAGTGAAATGCTTACTAACGAGCCCCTAACCAACAGGTGTAGTAGACCTTTGAAATGTTTACTAACGAGCCCCTAACCAACAGGTGTAGTAGACCTTACAGTGAAATGCTGCTAACGAGCCCCCAACCAACAGGTGTGTAGACCTTACAGTGAAATGCTTACTAACGAGCCCCTAACAGGTGTAGTAGACCTGACAGTGAAATGCTTACTAACGAGCCCCCTGGTGTAGTAGACCTTACAGTGAAATGCTTACTAACGAGCCCCTAACCAACAGGTGTAGTAGACCTTACAGTGAAATGCTTACTAACGAGCCCCTAACCAACAGGTGTAGTAGACCTTACAGTGAAATGCTTACTGTAACCTGAGCCCCTAACCAACAGGTGTAGTAGACCTTACAGTGAAATGCTTACTAACGAGCCCCTAACCAACAGGTGTAGTAGACCTTACAGTGAAATGCTTACTAACGAGCCCCTAACCAACAGGTGTAGTAGACCTTACAGTGAAATGCTTACTAACGAGCCCCTAACCAACAGGTGTAGTGAAATGACCTTACAGTGAAATGCTTACAACGAGGTGTAGTAGACCTTACAGTGAAATGCTTACTAACGAGCCCTAACCAACAGGTGTAGTAGACCTGACAGTGAAATGCTTACTAACGAGCCCCTAACCAACAGGTGTAGTAGACCTTACAGTGAAATGCTTACTAACGAGCCCCTAACCAACAGGTGTAGTAGACCTTACAGTGAAATGCTTACTAACGAGCCCCTAACCAACAGGTGTAGTAGACCTTGAAATGCTTACTAACGAGCCCCTAACCAACAGGTGTAGTAGACCTTACAGTGAAATGCTTACTAACGAGCCCCTAACCAACAGGTGTAGTAGACCTTACAGTGAAATGCTTACTAACGAGCCCCTAACCAACAGGTGTAGTAGACCTTACAGTGAAATGCTTACTAACGAGCCCCTAACCAACAGGTGTAGTAGACCTTACAGTGAAATGCTTACTAACGAGCCCTAACCAACAGGTGTAGTAGACCTTACAGTGAAATGCTTACTAACGAGCCCCCTAACCAACAGGTGTAGTAGACCTTACAGTGAAATGCTTACTAACGAGCCCCTAACCAACAGGTGTAGTAGACCTTACAGTGAAATGCTTACTAACGAGCCCCTAACCAACAGGTGTAGTAGACCTTACAGTGAAATGCTTACTAACGAGCCCCTAACCCCCTAACCAACAGGGTGTAGTAGACCTTACAGTGAAATGCTTACTAAGCCCCTAACCAACAGGTGTAGTAGACCTTACAGTGAAATGCTTACTAACGAGCCCCTAACCAACAGGTGTAGTAGACCTTACAGTGAAATGCTTACTAACGAGCCCCTAACCAACAGGTGTAGTAGACCTTACAGTGAAATGCTTACTAACGAGCCCCTAACCAACAGGTGTAGTAGACCTTACAGTGAAATGCTTACTAACGAGCCCCTAACCAACAGGTGTAGTAGACCTTACAGTGAAATGCTTACTAACGAGCCCCTAACCAACAGGTGTAGTAGACCTTACAGTGAAATGCTTACTAACGAGCCCCTAACCAACAGGTGTAGTAGACCTTACAGTGAAATGCTTACTAACGAGCCCTAACCAACAGGTGTAGTAGACCTTACAGTGAAATGCTTACTAACGAGCCCCTAACCAACAGGTGTAGTAGACCTTACAGTGAAATGCTTACTAACGAGCCCCTAACCAACAGGTGTAGTAGACCTTACAGTGAAATGCTTACTAACGAGCCCCTAACCAACAGGTGTAGTAGACCTTACAGTGAAATGCTTACTAACGAGCCCCTAACCAACAGGTGTAGTAGACCTTACAGTGAAATGCTTACTAACGAGCCCCTAACCAACAGGTGTAGTAGACCTTACAGTGAAATGCTTACTAACGAGCCCCTAACCAACAGGTGTAGTAGACCTTACAGTGAAATGCTTACTAACGAGCCCCTAACCAACAGGTGTAGTAGACCTTACAGTGAAATGCTTACTAACGAGCCCCTAACCAACAATGCAGTACCAATAAAAATAAGAAATAAAAGTTACAAGTAATTAAAGAGCAGCAGTAAAATAACAATAGCAAGATTATATACAGTGGGGTACCGGTACAGAGTCAATGTGCGTGGGCACCGGTTTGTCGAGGTAATATGTACATGTACGTAGAATTATTAAAGTGACTACTAGATGATAACAACAGAGAGTAGCAGGGGTGTAAAAGGGGGGGCAATGCAAATAGTCTGGGTAGCCATGTGATTAGATGTTCAGGAGTGTTATGTCTTGGGGTAGAAGCTGTGTAGAAGCCTCTTGGACCTAGACTTAGCAGTCTTTAACAGTTTTTAGGGCCTTCCTCTTATACCGCCTCTGACACCGCCTGGTATAGAGGTCCTGGATGGCAGGAATCGTGGTCCCGGTGACGTCCTGGGCCGTATGGACTACCCTCTGTAAGTGCTTTTCGGTCGGGAGGCCGAGCAGTTGCCATACCATGCAGTGATGCAGCCAGTCAGGATGCTCGGTGGTGCAGATGTAAAACCTTTTGAGGATCTGAGGACCCGTGCCAAATCTTTTCAGTCTCCCAGGCGGAATAGGTTGTGTCGTGCCCTCTCCACGACTGTCTTGGTGCACTTGGACCATCATCCCTAAGTTTATACATCCACAGTTTATACATCCACAGTGCGATCAACGGATTTAACCATTTTGTTGTCAAATAGTCTAATGTTGAATTTTTTTCTAACAACATTTCAAACTTTTTTAAACATTTATCGTCCAAATGTGTCATGATTTCTAATAGTTTTATTAGTTTGCATGTTTCAATGGGGACTTTTATTTTGAAGGCGACACGCCGATTCCCCTTTTGCTGCTCACAACACTCGCGTGTTTGAATGAAGGAAGGAGCCCACGAGTACCTTCAGGCTCAACTCAAGAAGAGTACTATAAACGTTGACTAGTAGCAAATTAAACGATACATTGTTAGCATTTAATCCAACGTGTACGATCAAGGATTGAGATTTAGTACAGTAGCTAACGTAAGCAATCCCGGCTCGTGTCGTTTGTTGTGCTTGCATGTTAGCTAGCCAATTCTGCTATACTTGCTAGTGCCAAACAATAAACCAGATAGTTAATGTTATCCAGGTAAATGTGTTTTTTTTCTAACAGTTAACAAACTATTATCCAGGAGTCCTGTATATGATCAAATATGTCCGAAGCACAAGACTTGAGAAAGCGCAGTAAGAAACGCTATGGCGGCGGACACCGGAGTAAGAAGTACAAGGGTTCCCGGGAGCTCGAGGTGGGCATGCAAGGTGTCCTCATCACCTGCAATATGAACGAGAGGAAATGCACCGCGGAAGCCTTTAACCTGCTGAACGAATACGCCGACCAACTCTACGGACCTGAGAATGTAAGCGGTACATTTAGCGAGGCCATGTGTACGAATACGTGACGAGGTGTTTCCCTTAATTCCTTCCTTGTACTCGTCACTGGTGGAACGGATAACTGTCCAATCATGTCATTCAAATCAGGCATCAACTGAACGTAAATAGGAGTCATTTCTAAAGTAACTGCGCCAAGCCAACTTTCAGTGTGAATTGTTATTAGTTATTATTTCTACTGTACATCTTTATTGGTTAGTAATCTTTGTTAATAGTTATAAATCTTAAGTCTTTTTTTGTTTGTTGTTGTTTAAACTAACTTCTCTAAACTCTTCTGACAACCCAGTTTAAGGAACCCGAGGAGAGCAGTAGTGAGGAAGAGGAGGATGAAGATGTGGAGGCGGCTCTGAAGAAGGAGGTGAAGCAGCTCAAAGCGTCGTCAGGGAAACGGCAGCGGCGCTTCCAGGCCATGGACAGCGGGGCCAACAACGTCATCTTCATCAAGACCAGGAACCTCGGTGAGGAAGTTTGACAGACAGCATCCCAGCTCCTTAGACAGAGATGAAGCACGTCTCAAAAGACTCCCAGTATATATTCATATATCTTTGTTTTAATTGTACCTTTATTTAACTGGGCAAGTCAGTTAAGAACAAATTCTTATTTACAATGACGGCCTACAACCGCCAAACCAGGACGACACTGGGCCAATTGTGGATCCTAATCGCGGGGCCGGTTGTGATATAGCCTGATTCGAACTAGGGTGTCTGTAGTGACCCTCTAGCACCAGAGATGCTGTGCCTTAGACCGCTGTGCCACTGGGAGCCCACTACCCTGGACCAGGGCCCTGAGGAGAGTGAGACGATCCATTTATAGCAGACACTTTATCATAGTTTCTTTAGCTCATTTCAATAATCCTTAGTTTTATCCTTAGCCTGGGTACCAGTCTGTTTCTCGCTCTACTACTGCCACTACTTGGCATGACAAGGAGCTGACATGATAAAGAAACAGATCTGGGACCAGGCTAGGGTTTTATCTCTTAGTTCAATAAAGAAACCAACATTGACAGTTACACCTATTCAGAAGTTCTCAAAATAGTCTGTTTTGTTTTATAACTTCAACTAGTATTTTATTCTCTGTCTCTCGCTCTGTCTGTCTCTCTCTCACTCTCTCTCTCTCTCTCTCTCACTCTGTCTCTCTCTCACTCTGTCTCTCCTCTCTCTGTCTTCTCTCTCTGTCTCTCTCTCGCTTCTCTCTCTCTCTCGCTCTGTCTCTCTCTCGCTTGTCTCTCTCGCTCTGTCTCTGCTCTGTCTCTCTCTCGCTCTGTCTCTCTCTCTCGCTCTGTCTCTCTCTCGCTCTGTCTTCTCTCGCTCTGTCTCTCTCTCTCGCTCTGTCTCTCTCTCTCGCTCTGTCTCTCTCTCTCGCTCTGTCTCTCTCTCTCTGCTTGTCTCTCTCTCTCGCTCTGTCTGTCTCTCTCGTCTGTCTCTCTCTCTTCGCTTGTCTCTCTCTCGCTCTGTCTCTCTCTCTCTGTCTCTCTCTCTCACTCTGTCTCGCTCTCTCTCACTCTGTCTCTCTCTCTACACTCTGTCTCTCTCTCTCTCACTCTGTCTCTCTCTCTCTCTGTCTCTCTCTCTCTCACTCTGTCTCTCTCTCGCTCTGTCTCTCTCTCGCTCTGTCTCTCTCTCGCTCTGTCTCTCTCTCGCTCTGTCTCTCTCTCGCTCTGTCTGTCTGTCTCGCTCTGTCTGTCTGGCTCTCGCTCTGTCTGTCTGTCTCTCGCTCTGTCTGTCTCTCTCTCGCTCTCTCTCTCTCCCCTCTCTCTCTCCAGACCCTGAGAAGCTGGTGCATCACATCCTGTCAGACCTCCACATCACCAAAAAGAACAAGTCACGAGTCATCCTCAGAATGCTGCCGGTGAGCACATGTAATGTCATGGGGCTGAGTATCAGATGGCATGGAGGTTTCCTGACCGTCCAACCAGAAGAGAGAGGGAAAGACTGACTGGAAGAATGTCTCTTTTGGGAATGTGTGGGGGTTTTTGGTGGTGGGGAGGGGTTCTGTGGTTCTGATGGTTCTCCGTGTGTTCTAGGTGAGTGGAACGTGCAAGGCGTTCAGGAAGACATGGATAAGTACCTGAGTGTGTTCTTAGAGCCGTGGTTTAAAGCCCCCAACCAGGGCAGCTACCAGATCGCCTTTCAAGGCCCGAACAGTTCCCACAACAAGAGGGGACATCATCAAGGCCCTGGCAGGTGGGCTACATGGACACAGTACTGGGAAACACATCTCGAGATACAGTGTGTTCCAGAGACCAGAGAATAACCAGCACCAGATCAATACAGTGTGTTCAGAGACCAGAGAATAACCAGCACCAGATCAATACAGTGTGTCAGAGACCAGAGAATAACCAGCACCAGATCAATACAGTGTGTTCAGAGACCAGAGAATAACCAGCACCAGATCAATACAGTGTGTTCAGAGACCAGAGAATAACCAGCACCAGATCAATACAGTGTGTTCAGAGACCAGAGAATAACCAGCACCAGATCAATACAGTGTGTTCAGAGACCAGAGAATAACCAGCACCAGATCAATACAGTGTGTTCAGAGACCAGAGAATAAGCAGCACCAGATCAATACAGTGTGTTCAGAGACCAGAGAATAACCAGCACCAGATCAATACAGTGTGTTCAGAGACCAGAGAATAAGCAGCACCAGATCAATACAGTGTGTTCAGAGACCAGAGAATAACCAGCACCAGATCAATACAGTGTGTTCAGAGACCAGAGAATAAGCAGCACCAGATCAATACAGTGTGTTCAGAGACCAGAGAATAACCAGCACCAGATCAATACAGTGTGTTCAGAGACCAGAGAATAACCAGCACCAGATCAATACAGTGTGTTCAGAGACCAGAGAATAACCAGCACCAGATCAATACAGTGTGTTCAGAGACCATAAAATAACCAGCACCAGATCAATGTGCGGGTACAAGGTATTTGAGGTAGATATGTACATGAAGGCAGGGTAAAGTGACTAGTCATCAGGATAGATAATAATAAGGTATTTGAGGTAGATATGTACATGAAGGCAGGGTAAAGTGACTAGACATCAGGATAGATAATAATAAGGTATTTGAGGTAGATATGTACATGAAGGCAGGGTAAAGTGACTAGACATCAGGATAGATAATAAGGTATTTGAGGTAGATATGTACATGAAGGGGCAGGGTAAAGTAATTAGGGGTATCAGGATAGATAATAATAAGGTATTTGAGTGGTAGATATGTACATGAAGGCAGGGTAAAGTGACTAGGCATCAGGATAGATGATAATGAGGTATTTGAGGTAGATATGTACATGAAGGCAGGGTAAAGTGACTAGACATCAGGATAGATAATAATAAGGTATTTGAGGTAGATATGTACATGAAGGCAGGGTAAAGGACTAGACATCAGGATAGATAATAATGAGGTATTTGAGGTAGAGATATGTACATGAAGGCAGCAGGGTAAAGTGACTAGTCATCCGGGATATATATTAAGGTATTTGAGGTAGATATGTACATGAAGGGTAAAGACTAGATATCAGGATAGATAATAAATAAGGTATTGAGGTAGATATGTACATGAAGGCAGGGTAAAGTGACTAGACATCAGGATAGATAATAATAAGGTATTGATAGATATGTACATGAAGGCAGGGTAAAGTGGGATTGTATACCAGGATAGATAATAATAAGGTATTTGAGTGTAGATATGTAACATAGAAGGGCAGGGTAAAGTGACTAGGCATCGTGATAGATAATAATGAGGTATTTGAGGTAGATATTCACATGAAGGCAGGGTAAAGTGACTAGTCATCAGGAGGATAACAAGGTATTTGAGGTAGATAAGGCCATGAAGGAGGTAAAGTGACTAGACATCAGGATAGATAATATACACAGGTTGGGAGGTAGATATGAACATGAAGGCAGGGTAAAGTGACTAGTCATCAGGATAGATAATAATAAGGTATTGGAGGTAGATATGAACATGAAGGCAGGGTAAAGTGACTAGTCATCAGGATAGATAATAATGAGGTATTTGAGGTAGATATCTACATGAAGGCAGGGTAAAGTGACTAGTCATCAGGATAGATAATAATGAGGTATTTGAGGTAGATATCTACATGAAGGCAGGGTAAAGTGACTAGACATCAGGATAGATAATAATAAGGTATTGGAGGTAGATATGAACATGAAGGCAGGGTAAAGTGACTAGGCATCAGGATAGATAATAATAAGGTATTTGAGGTAGATATGTACATGAAGGCAGGGTAAAGTGACTAGTCATCAGGATAGATAATAATAAGGTATTTGAGGTAGATATGTACATGAAGGCAGGGTAAAGTGACTAGTCATCAGGATAGATAATAATAAGGTATTTGAGGTAGATATGTACATGAAGGCAGGGTAAAGTGACTAGTCATCAGGATAGATAATAA
>NW_026289822.1:0-904 GCF_023373465.1 Oncorhynchus keta | reverse complement strand
TGGTCAGATCCTTGCTACAAACGTTACAGAATCACCCACCAACCAAGGACCAAGCAGCGTGTTGACGGGCAGCGGCAGAAATCTCAAGACTCCTGGACGGCAAGGGACCCTGGGCACAGGCTGGGGAGTATCGCCGCCCCAAAGCAGAGCTTATTAAAGTGGCTGGAGTTGTTGGCAGCAGCTACTCAATGTTAGTGGTGGCTGTTTAACAGTCTGATGGCCTTGAGATAGAAGCTGTTTTTCAGTCTCTCGGTCCCAGCTTTGATGCACCTGTACTGACCTCGCCTTCTGGATGATAGCGGGGTGAACAGGCAGTGGCTCGGGTGGTTGTTGTCCTTGATGATCTTTATGGCCTTCCTGTGACATCGGGTGGTGTAGGTGTCCTGGAGGGCAGGTAGTTTGCCCCCAGTGATGCGTTGTGCAGACCTCACTACCCTCTGGAGAGCCTTACGGTTGTGGGCGGAGCAGTTGCCGTACCAGGCGGTGATACAGCCCAACAGGATGCTCTCGATTGTGCATCTGTAGAAGTTTGTGAGTGCTTTTGGTGACAAGCCAAATTTCTTCAGCCTCCTGAGGTTGAAGAGGCGCTGCTGCGCCTTCTTCACGATGCTATGTGGGTGGACCAATTCAGTTTGTCTGTGATGTGTGCGCGAGGAACTTAAAACTTACTACCCTCTCCACTACTGTTCCATCGATATGGATAGGGGCGTGTTCCCTCTGCTGTTTCCTGAAGTCCACAATCATCTCCTTAGTTTTGTTGACGTTGAGTGTGAGGTTATTTTCCTGACACCACACTCCGAGGAGCCCTCACCTCCTCCCTGTAGGCCGTCTCGTCGTTGTTGGTAATCAAGCCTACCACTGTTGTGTCGTCCGCAAACTTGATGATTGAGTTGGAGCGTGCGTG
>NW_026289821.1:0-707 GCF_023373465.1 Oncorhynchus keta | reverse complement strand
GCTTATTCCACTTCTGAAAGGAACAGGAGCGACTCTCTGGGTTTATTCTACTTCTAGAAAAGGAACAGGAGGGACTCTCTCTCGGGCTTATTCTACTTCTGAAAGGAACAGGAGCGACTCTCTGGGCTTATTCTACTTCTGAAAGGAACAGGAGCGACTCTCTGGGCTTATTCTACTTATGAAAGGAACAGGAGGGACTCTCTGGGCTTATTCTACTTCTGAAAGGAACAGGAGCGACTCTCTGGGCTTATTCTACTTATGAAAGGAACAGGAGGGACTCTCTCTGGGCTTATTCCACTTCTGAAAGGAACAGGTGCGACTCTCTCTCTGGGCATATTCCACTTCTGAAAGGACCAGGAGCGACTCTCTGGGCTTATTCTACTTCTGAAAGGAACAGGAGCGACTCTCTCTCTGGGCTTATTCTACTTCTGAAAAGGAACAGGAGCGACTCTCTGGAGCTTATTCCACTTCTGAAAGGAACAGGAGCGACTCTCTCTGGGCTTATTCTACTTCTAGAAAGGAACAGGAGGGACTCTCTCTGGGCTTATTCTACTTCTAGAAAGGAACAGGAGCGACTCTCTCTGGGCTTATTCTACTTCTGAAAGGAACAGGAAGCGACTCTCTCTGGGCTTATTCTACTTCTAGAAAGGAACAGGAGCGACTCTCTCTGGGCATATTCTACTTCTGAAAGGAACAGGAAGCGACTC
>NW_026289820.1:0-9220 GCF_023373465.1 Oncorhynchus keta | reverse complement strand
CATCTGTCTTCTCATAGTTAATACCACATCTGTCCTCTCATAGTAAATACCACATCTGATCCTTCTGTCTTCTCATAGTTAATACCACATCTGATCCCTCTGTCTTCTCATAGTTAATACCACATCTGTCTTCTCATAGTTAATACCACATCTGATCCTTCTGTCTTCTCATAGTTAATACCACATCTGTCTTCTCATAGTTAATACCACATCTGTCTTCTCATAGTTAATACCATATCTGATCCCTCTGTCTTCTCATAGTTAATACCACATCTGTCTTCTCATAGTTAATACCACTTCTGATCCTTCTGTCTTCTCATAGTTAATACCACATCTGATCCATCTGTCTTCTCATAGTTAATACCACATCTGATCCTTCTGTCTTCTCATAGTTAATACCACATCTGTCTTCTCATAGTTAATACCATCTGTCTTCTCATAGTTAATACCACATCTGTCTTCTCATAGTTAATACCACATCTGATCCATCTGTCTTCTCATAGTTAATACCACATCTGTCTTCTCATAGTTAATACCACATCTGATCCTTCTGTCTTCTCATAGTTAATACCACATCTGATCCTTCTGTCTTCTCATAGTTAATACCACATCTGTCTTCTCATAGTTAATACCACATCTGTCTTCTCATAGTTAATACCACATCTGTCTTCTCATAGTTAATACCATCTGTCTTCTGTTAATACCATATTATCCTTCTGTCTTCTCATAGTTAATACCACATCTGTCTTCTCATAGTTAATACCACATCTGTCTTCTCTTCCTGATCTTCCGTCTTCTCAGGGCTGTATTTAAATCTGACTCTAGATCAGTATAGGTCACATACGTTTCGCTGTTGTGGTCTGTCTCGCTGGGGCAGCCGAAGAGTTCTCGTCTCAGGAGGTTTCCGTCGTACTCCAGGAAGGTGAGGTACAGGTTCCTGAAGAATTCTACATGCTTGTTCTTCACTCTCAGCTTCTTAGGAGAGTTCCAATGGATGACCTGTAGGGGAGGCAGGGGGAGAGAGGGGAGGGAGGAAGGGGAGAGAGGGAGGGGAAGGAAGGGGAGGGAGGAAGAGAGAGAGAGAGAGAAAGAAAGGGAGGGAGGGAGAAAGAGAGGGAGGGAGGGAGAGAGGGAGGGAGGAAGAGAGGGGGAGAGAGAGAGGAAGAGGAGGGAGAGGAGAGGGAGGGAGGAAGAGAAGAGAGGGAAGGGGAGGAAGAGAGAGAGGGCGGGGAGGGAGGAAGGGGAGGGAGGAAAGGAGAGAGGGAGGAAGGGGGAGAGAGGGAGGGAGGGAGGGAGGGAGGGAGGAGGGAGGGAGGAAGAGAGAGAGAGGGAGGGAGGGGGGAGAGAGGGGGAGGGAGGAAGGGGAGGAGGGGGGAGGGGAGGGGGAGAGAGGGAGGGGAGGAAGGGGGAGGAGAGAGAGGGAGGGAGGAAGGAGGAGAGAGGAAGGGGAGAGAGGGAGGAGGGGGAGGAGAGGGGGAGAGAGAGAGGGAGGAGAGGGGGGAGGAGGGAGGGAGGAAGGAAGGAGGGAGGGGGAGGAGGGGGAAGAGAGGAGGGAGGAAGGGGAGAGAGCGGGAGGGAGGGGGAGAGAGGGAGGGAGGAAGGGAGAGAGAAAGGAGAGGCATAGAGTGAGATGGTTAGGTGGGAGTTTCCTGAAAAGCGCTAAGTGCTTCACAACAAGTTCCAATGGATCACTGGGGGAGAGAAGGAGGGAGACAGAGAGGAGATGACAGACCAGTCAGAGGGACAGAGATGACAGGCCAGTCAGAGAGACAGAGAAACAGATAACAGACCAGTCAGAGAGACAGAGATGACAGGCCAGTCAGAGAGACAGAGATGACAGGCCAGTCAGAGAGACAGAGATGACAGACCAGTCAGAGAGACAGAGATGACAGGCCAGTCAGAGAGACAGAGATGACAGACCAGTCAGAGAGACAGAGATGACAGGCCAGTCAGAGAGACAGAGATGACAGACCAGTCAGAGAGACAGAGATGACAGGCCAGTCAGAGAGACAGAGATGACAGGCCAGTCAGAGAGACAGAGATGACAGACCAGTCAGAGAGACAGAGATGACAGACCAGTCAGAGAGACAGAGATGACAGACCAGACAGAGAGACAGAGATGACAGACCAGTCAGAGAGACAGAGATGACAGGCCCATCAGAGAGACAGAGATGACAGGCCAGTCAGAGAGACAGACAGAGATGACAGACCAGTCAGAGAGACAGAGATGACAGAGAGAGATGACAGACCAGACAGAGAGACAGAGATGACAGACCAGACAGAGAGACAGAGATGACAGGCCAGTCAGAGAGACAGAGAGAGATGACAGGCCAGTCAGAGAGACAGAGAGAGATGACAGACCAGACAGAGAGACAGAGATGACAGACCAGACAGAGAGACAGAGATGACAGGCCAGTCAGAGAGACAGAGAGAGATGACAGGCCAGTCAGAGATGACAGGCCAGTCAGAGAGACAGAGATGACAGACCAGACAGAGAGACAGAGAGAGATGACAGACCAGACAGAGAGACAGAGAGAGATGACAGGCCAGTCAGAGAGACAGAGATGACAGACCAGACAGAGATGACAGGCCAGACAGAGAGACAGAGAGAGATGACAGACCCATCAGAGAGAGAGAGAGATAACAGGCCCATCAGAGAGACAGAGAGAGATGACAGGCCAGTCAGAGAGACAGAGATGACAGACCAGACAGAGAGACAGAGAGAGATGACAGACCAGACAGAGAGACAGAGAGAGATGACAGGCCAGTCAGAGAGACAGAGAGAGATAACAGGCCCATCAGAGAGACAGAGAGAGATGACAGACCCATCAGAGAGACAGAGATGACAGGCCAGTCAGAGAGACAGAGAGAGATAACAGGCCCATCAGAGAGACAGAGAGAGATGACAGGCCCATCAGAGAGACAGAGAGAGATAACAGGCCCATCAGAGAGACAGAGAGAGATAACAGGCCCATCAGAGAGACAGAGAGAGATGACAGGCCCATCAGAGAGACAGAGAGAGATGACAGACCCATCAGAGGACAGAGAGAGATAACAGGCCCATCAGAGAGACAGAGAGAGAGAGATGACAGGCCCATCAGAGACAGAGAGATGACAGACCCATCAGAGGGACAGAGAGAGATAACAGGCCCATCAGAGAGACAGAGAGAGATGACAGGCCCATCAGAGAGACAGAGAGAGATGACAGACCCATCAGAGGGACAGAGAGAGATGACAGGCTAGACAGAGATGACAGACCCATCAGAGAGACAGAGAGAGATAACAGGCCCATCAGAGAGACAGAGAGAGATAACAGGCCCATCAGAGAGACAGAGAGAGATGACAGGCCCATCAGAGACACAGAGAGATGACAGGCCCATCAGAGAGACAGAGAGAGATAACAGGCCCATCAGAGAGACAGAGAGAGATGACAGACCCATCAGAGGGACAGAGAGAGATGACAGGCCCATCAGAGAGACAGAGAGAGATGACAGGCCCATCAGAGAGACAGAGAGATGACAGGCCCATCAGAGAGACAGAGAGAGATGACAGACCCATCAGAGAGAGTAGAAGCATCTGGAAGGAGCAGGGGCATGATGCCGACAATACTCTGCTCACACACACACACACACACACACACACACACACACACACACACACACACACACACACACACACACACACACACACACACACACACACACACACACACACACACAGACGAACACAACGGACAAAGAGGGTGTATGGAAACAGCTGCCATCTGTGTGTGAGATGCTGCACTCACCTTGAGGTCTGAAACATCCTTGTAGCACTTCTCAGAGCGGGTGTGGTCTGACAGCTGGACGTTCCAGAAGCAGGGCAGCTGGTGAACCAGGAAGGGGTTCTGTTTGATCACGGCGTTGAAGATGTCCTGCAGACACACACACAGATCAGACCTTAGTGTAGATAACAGATAGAGAGATCAGACCTTAGTGTAGATAACAGATAGAGAGATCAGACCTTAGTGTAGATAACAGATAGAGACTAGACCTTACAGATCAGACCTTAGTGTAGATAACAGATAGAGAGATCAGACCTTAGTGTAGATAACAGATAGAGAGATCAGACCTTAGTGTAGATAACAGATAGAGACTAGACCTTACAGATCAGACCTTAGTGTAGATAACAGATAGAGACTAGACCTTAGTGTAGATAACAGATAGAGACTAGACCTTACAGATCAGACCTTAGTGTAGATAACAGATAGAGAGATCAGACCTTAGTGTAGATAACAGATAGAGAGATCAGACCTTAGTGTAGATAACAGATAGAGACTAGACCTTAGTGTAGATAACAGATAGAGAGATCAGACCTTAGTGTAGATAACAGATAGAGACTAGACCTTAGTGTAGATAACAGATAGAGAGATCAGACCTTAGTGTAGATAACAGATAGAGACTAGACCTTAGTGTAGATAACAGATAGAGAGATCAGACCTTAGTGTAGATAACAGATAGAGACTAGACCTTACAGATCAGACCTTAGTGTAGATAACAGATAGTGTTCAGACCTTACAGATCAGACCTTAGTGTAGATAACAGATAGAGAGATCAGACCTTAGTGTAGATAACAGATAGAGACTAGACCTTACAGATCAGACCTTAGTGTAGATAACAGATAGTGAGATCAGACCTTAGTGTAGATAACAGATAGAGAGTTCAGACCTTACAGATCAGACCTTAGTGCAGATAACAGATAGAGAGATCAGACCTTAGTGTAGATAACAGATAGAGAGTTCAGACCTGTCTCCAGTCTCATCTCTGTCTCCAGTCTCATATCTGTCTCCAGTCTCATCTCTGTCTCCAGTCTCATCTCTGTCTCATCCCATCTCTGTCTCCAGTCTCATCTCTGTCTCCAGTCTCATCTCTGTCTCCAGTCTCATCTCTGTCTCCTGTCCAGTCTCATCTCTGTCTCCTTCCAGTCTCATCTCTGTCTCCTTCCAGTCTCATCTCTGTCTCCTTCCAGTCTCATCTCTGTCTCCAGTCTCATCTCTGTCTCCAGTCTCATCTCTGTCTCCAGTCTCATCTCATCTGTCTCCAGTCTCATCTCCGTCTCATCTCATCTGTCTCCAGTCTCATATCTGTCTCCAGTCTCATCTCTGTCCCCAGTCTCATATCTGTCTCCAGTCTCATCTCTGTCTCCAGTCTCATCTCTGTCCCCAGTCTCATTTCTGTCTCATCTCATCTGTCTCCAGTCTCATCTCTGTCCCCAGTCTCATTTCTGTCTCATCTCATCTGTCTCCAGTCTCATATCTGTCTCCAGTCCAGTCTCATCTCTATCTCCAGTCTCGTCTCTGTCTCCAGTCTCATCTCATCTGTCTCCAGTCTCATCTCTGTCTCCAGTCTCATCTCTGTCTCCAGTCTCATCTCTGTCTCCAGTCTCATCTCTATCTCCAGTCTCATCTCTGTCTCCAGTCTCATCTCTGTCTCCAGTCTCATCTCTGTCTCCAGTCTCGTCTCTGTCTCCAGTCTCATCTCTGTCTCCAGTCTCGTCTCAGTCTCATCTCTGTCTCATCTCTGTCTCCAGTCTCATCTCTGTCTCCAGTCTCGTCTCTGTCTCCAGTCTCATCTCTGTCTCCAGTCTCATCTCTATCTCAGTCTCATCTCTGTCTCCAGTCTCATCTCTGTCTCCAGTCTCGTCTCTGTCTCCCAGTCTCATCTCTGTCTCCAGTCTTGTCTCTGTCTCCAGTCTCATCTCTGTCTCCAGTCTCATCTCTGTCTCCAGTCTCATCTCTGTCTCCAGTCTCATCTCTATCTCCAGTCTCATCTCTGTCTCCAGTCTCATCTCTATCTCCAGTCTCATCTCTGTCTCCAGTCTCGTCTCTATCTCCAGTCTCGTCTCTGTCTCCAGTCTCATCTCATCTGTCTCCAGTCTCATCTCTGTCTCCAGTCTCATCTCATCTGTCCCCAGTCTCATATCTGTCTCCAGTCTCATCTCTGTCTCATCTCATCTGTCTCCAGTCTCATATCTTTCTCCAGTCTCATCTCTGTCCCCAGTCTCATATCTGTCTCCAGTCTCATCTCTGTCTCCAGTCCAGTCTCATCTCTATCTCCAGTCTCGTCTCTGTCTCCAGTCTCATCTCATCTGTCTCCAGTCTCATCTCTGTCTCCAGTCTCGTCTCTGTCTCCAGTCTCATCTCTGTCTCCAGTCTCATCTCTATCTCCAGTCTCATCTCTGTCTCCAGTCTCATCTCTATCTCCAGTCTCATCTCTGTCTCCAGTCTCGTCTCTATCTCCAGTCTCGTCTCTGTCTCCAGTCTCGTCTCTATCTCCAGTCTCGTCTCTGTCTCCAGTCTCATCTCATCTGTCTCCAGTCTCATCTCTGTCTCCAGTCTCATCTCATCTGTCCCCAGTCTCATATCTGGTCTCATCTCTGTCTCATCTCATCTGTCTCCAGTCTCATATCTTTCTCCAGTCTCATCTCTGTCCCCAGTCTAATATCTGTCTCCAGTCTCATCTCTGTCTCCAGTCTCATCTCTGTCCCCAGTCTCATCTCTGTCTCATCTCATCTGTCTCCAGTCTCATATCTGTCTCCAGTCCAGTCTCATCTCTATCTCCAGTCTCGTCTCTGTCTCCAGTCTCATCTCATCTGTCTCCAGTCTCATCTCTGTCTCCAGTCTCATCTCTGTCTCCAGTCTCGTCTCTGTCTCCAGTCTCATCTCTGTCTCCAGTCTCATCTCTATCTCCAGTCTCGTCTCTGTCTCCAGTCTCATCCCATCTCTGTCTCCAGTCTCATCTCTGTCTCCAGTCTCATCTCTGTCTCCAGTCTCATCTCTATCTCAGCCCAGTCTCATCTCTGTCTCAGTCTCATCTCTGTCTCAGTCTCATCTCTGTCTCCAGTCTCGATCTCTGTCTCCAGTCTCGTCTCTGTCTCAGTCTCATCCCATCTCTGTCTCAGAGACAGTCTCATCTCTGTCTCCCTGTCTCATCTCTGTCTCCAGTCTCATATCTACTAGGTTTCCCTGACTGAGATCTTGCTCTCCAGTCTCATCTCTGTTTCAGTCTGATCTCTGCTCTAACAGTCTCATCTCTGGACTCCAGTTTTCTCTGACTGAGGTCTTGCTCTAGCAGAGTCCAGTCTCATCTCTGTCTCCCTGTCTGAGATCTTGCTCTAACAGTCTATTCTATTTTCCCTGTCTCATCTCTTGCTCTAACCAGTCCAGTCTCATCTCTGTCCCAGTCTCATCTCTGTCTCCCAGTCTCATCTAACTGTCTCAGTCTCATCTCTGTTTTCAGTCCAGTCTCATCTCTGCTCTAACAGTCCAGTATCTCTGTCTCCAGTCCAGTCTCATCTTGTCTAACAGTCCAGTCTCATCTCTGTCCCCCAGTCTCATCTTGCTCTAACAGTCCAGTCTCATCTCTGTCTCCAGTCTCATCTCTGACTGAGTCTCATCTTGCTCTCCAGAGACAGTATTGTCTAGTCTCATCTCTGTCTCCAGTCTCATCTCTGCTCTAACAGTCTATTCTGTCTTCTCTGTCTCAGATCTCTGTCTCCAGTCTCATCTCTGGACTCCCAGTCTTCTCTGACTGGTCTCATCTCTATCTCCAGTCTCATCTCTATCTCCAGTCTCATCTCTGTCTCCAGTCTCATCTCTGTCTCCAGTCTCATCTCTGTCTCCAGTCTCATCTCTATCTTGTCACACCACATCCTGCCTATGAAATGCGGGGCTGTAGGTCTTTATCACCAAGTCAGTTGTCAGCTCAAGCTATCTCTAGTAAAACCTCATTGTCCTCTGACCATTGGACTACCACACTAACTTGCCTGAAGCCAGAGTGGAACGTTCCCTTTACAGACACACAGCATTTAATACAACAGACATTTCTTACTATTAGTTAATGATGAATTATTAACCATTAATATAAAATAAATCAGGTAAATATTGTAATGTTTCTATCTCTGAGCTGTAATGTTATCAGCGAGACAGTATTGTACGATTAAATCTCTCATTTAAGAACAATGCTCAAATACAATAGCTATTGCCAGACACTTCAAGGGCTTCCTTTAATAGAAGCTATAACAGAGACAGTATTGGACTAGGTTTTCCCTGACTGAGGTCTTGCTCTAACAGAGACAGTATTGGACTAGGTTTTCCCTGACTGAGGTCTTGCTCTAACAGAGACAGTATTGGACTAGGTTTTCTCTGACTGAGATCTTGCTCTAACAGAGACAGTATTGGACTAGGTTTTCTCTGGACTGAGATCTTGCTGGTTCAGAGACAGTATTTGACTAGGTTTTCTCTGACTGAGATCTTGCTCTAACAGAGACAGTATTGGACTAGGTTTTCCTGACTGAGATCTTGCTCTAACAGAGACAGTATTGGACTAGGTTTTCTCTGACTGAGATCTTGCTCTAACAGAGAACATATTGGACTAGGTTTTCCCTGGACTGAGATCTTGCTCTAACAGAGACAATATTGACTAGGTTTTCTCTCAACAAGATCTTGCTCTAACAGAGACAGTGTTGGACTAGGTTTTCTCTGACTGGAGATCTTGCTCTAACAGAGACAGTATTGGACTAGGTTTCTCTGGACTGAGATCTTGCTCTAACAGAGACAGTATTTGACTAGGTTTCTCTGACTGAGATCTTGCTCTAACAGAGACAGTATTGGACTAGGTTTTCTCTGACTGAGATCTTGCTCTAACAGACAGTATTGGACTAGGTTTTTCCTGACTGAGATCTTGCTCTAACAGAGACAGTATTGACTAGGGTTTTTCTCTGACTGAGATCTTGCTGGATCAGAGACAGTATTGGATTAGGCTTCCCTGACTGAGATCTTGCTCAACAGAGACAGTATTGGACTAGGTTTTCCTGACTTGGAGTCTTGCAGGTTCAGACAACTACAATACATTCCAGTACTACAATACATTCAAGAACTACAATACATTCCAGAACTACAATACATTCCGGAACTACAATACATTCCGGAACTACAATACATTCCAGAACTACAATACATTCCAGAACTACAATACATTCCAGAACTACAATACATTCCAGAACTACAATACATTCCGGAACTACAATACATTCCGGAACTACAATACATTCCGGAACTACAATACATTCCAGTACTACAATACATTCCAGAACTACAATACATTCCAGAACTACAATACATTCCAGAACTACAATACATTCCAGAACTACAATACATTCCAGAACTACAATACATTCCAGA
>NW_026289819.1:0-29232 GCF_023373465.1 Oncorhynchus keta | reverse complement strand
ATCAGACTCATTCATTAGCTCCAAACTGTCAGAGATGAATCACTATACTACAGCTCGATCTGGAAATGATGAGGAGTCTATTATGTCACATCAGACTGTCAGGGATGAATCACTATACTACAGCTCGATCTGCAAATGATGAGGAGTCTATTATGTCACATCAGACTGTCAGGGATGAATCACTATACTACAGCTCGATCTGGAAATGATGAGGAGTCTATTATGTCACATCAGACTCATTCATTATAGCTCCAAACTGGATGAATCACTATACTACAGCTCGATCTGGAAATGATGAGGAGTTTATTATGTCACATCCTGGAACGTTGCAGCTCCTAGAAAAGAGCTCTGGTTGAACAAATCAATTTAATGGGATCTGATGTTATTATAGGCTCCATACATGTTGTGATAATGAGATCTAATGTTATTATAGGCTCCATACATGCTGTGATAATGAGATCTAATGTTATTACAGACTCCATACATGTTGTGATAATGAGATCTAATGTTATTACAGACTCCATACATGTTGTGATAATGAGATCTAATGTTATTATAGACTCCATACATGTTGTGATAATGAGATCTAATGTTATTACAGACTCCATACATGTTGTGATAATGAGATCTAATGTTATTATAGACTCCATACATGCTGTGATAATGAGATCTAATGTTATTACAGACTCCATACATGTTGTGATAATGAGATCTAATGTTATTATAGACTCCATACATGTTGTGATAATGAGATCTAATGTTATTACAGACTCCATACATGTTATTATAGTGATAATGAGATCTAATGTTATTATAGACTCCATACATGCTGTGATAATGAGATTTAATGATAGACTCCATACATGCTGTGATAATGAGATCTAATGTTATTACAGACTCCATACATGTTGTGATAATGAGATCTAATGTTATTATAGACTCCATACATTACATTTACATTTAAGTCATTTAGCAGACGCTCTTATCCAGAGCGACTTACAAATTGGTGCATTCACCTTATGACATCCAGTGGAACAGCCACTTTACAATAGTGCATCTAAATCTTTTAAGGGGGGTGAGAAGGATTACTTTATCCTATCCTAGGTATTCCTTAAAGAGGTGGGGTTTCAGGTGTCTCCGGAAGGTGGTGATTGACTCCGCTGTCCTGGCGTCGTGAGGGAGTTTGTTCCACCATTGGGGGGCCAGAGCAGCGAACAGTTTTGACTGGGCTGAGCGGGAACTGTACTTCCTCAGTGGTAGGGAGGCGAGCAGGCCAGAGGTGGATGAACGCAGTGCCCTTGTTTGGGTGTAGGGCCTGATCAGAGCCTGGAGGTACAGAGGTGCCGTTCCCCTCACAGCTCCGTAGGCAAGCACCATGGTCTTGTAGAGGATGCGAGCTTCAACTGGAAGCCAGTGGAGAGAGCGGAGGAGCGGGGTGACGTGAGAGAACTTGGGAAGGTTGAACATCAGACGGGCTGCGGCATTCTGGATGAGTTGTAGGGGTTTAATGGCACAGGCAGGGAGCCCAGCCAACAGCGAGTTGCAGTAAACCAGACGGGAGATGACAAGTGCCTGGATTAGGACCTGCGCCGCTTCCTGTGTGAGGCAGGGTCGTACTCTGCGGATGTTGTAGAGCATGAACCTACAGGAACGGGCCTATTCCTATTCCTATTTCTATTCCTAGTTCTACATTTTTTGAGAGGGGCATGCTGATTTAAGATGGTGAGGAAGGCACTTTTAAAGAACAGCCAGGCATCATCTACTTACGGGATGAGGTCAATGTCATTCCAGGATACACCGGCCAGGTCGATTAGAAAAGGCCTGCTCGCAGAAGTGTTTCAGGGAGTGTTTGACAGTGATGAGGGTTAGTTGTTTGGTCGCAGACCCATTACGGATGCAGGCAATGAGGCAGTGATCGCTGAGATCTTGATTGAAAACAGCAGAGGTGTATTTGGAGGGCGAATTAGTTAGGATGACATCTATGAGGGTGCCCGTGTTTACTGATTTGGGATTGTACCTGGTAGGTTCATTGATAATTTGTGTGAGATTGAGGGCATCAAGCTTAGTTTGTAGGATGGCCGGGGTGTTAAAAGCATGTCCCAGTTTAGGTCACCTAGTAGCACGAGCTCAGAAGATAGATGGGGGGCAATCAGTTCACATATAGTATCGAGGTCACAGCTGGGGGCAGAGGGAGGTCTATAGCAAGCGGCAACAGTGGGAGACTTGTTTCTGGAAAGGTACATTTTTAGAAGTAGAAGCTCAAATTGTTTGGGTACAGACTTAGCCTGCAGAGTTCTGTATTACTTTCTATCTTTGCAGTAGATTGCAACACCGCCCCTTTGGCAGTTCTATCTTGGTGGAAAACTTTATAGTTAGCAATGGAGAATTCAGGGTTTTTGGTGTTTTTCCTAAGCCAGGATTCAGACATGGCTAAGACATCTGGGTTGACAGAGTGTGCTAAAGCAGTAAGTAAAACAAACTTAGGGAGTAGGCTTCTAATGTTAGCATGCATGAAACCAAGGCTTTTACGTTTACAGAAGTCAACAAATGAGAGCACCTGGGCGGTGGGAGTGGAGCTAGGCACTGCAGGCCCTGGATTAACCTCCACATCACCAGAGGAGTAGGATAAGGGTACGGCTAAAGACTATATATGAGCTGGCCGTCTAGCACGTTCAGAACAGAGAGTAAAAGGAGCAGGTTTCTGGGCACGATAGCATAGATTCAAGGCATAGTGTACAGACAAAGGTAAGGTAGGATGTGAGTACATTGGAGGTAAACCTAGGCATTGAGTAATGAAGAGAGAGATATAGTCTCTAGAGATGTTTAAACCAGGTGATGTCATCGTATATGTAGGAGGTGGAACAACATGGTTGGTTAAGGCATATATAGCAGGGCTAGAGGCTCTACAGTGAAATAAGACAGTAATCACTAACCAGGACAGTAATGGACAAGGCATATTGATATTAGAGAGGGGCATGCGTAGCCAAGTGAACATATGGGTCCAGTGAGTGGTTGGGCTGGCTGGGGACACGGCGATTCAGACAGTTAGCAGGCTAACAAGCCAACAGTTAGTAGGCCGGAGCTAAACAAGCTAGCAGCTAGTAGACCAGGGCAAGCTAGCAATTAGCAGGCCGGGTTAGCAAGCAAGCAGTTAGCTTGGGCTAGCAGTTAGTAGACCAGGGCAAGCTAGCAGTTAGCAGACCGGGTTAGCAAGCAAGCAGTTAGCAAGGGCTAGCAGTTAGCAGATCTGGTTAGCAAGCAAGCAGTTAGCAAGAGCTAGCAGTTATCAGATCTGGTTAGCAAGCAAGCAGTTAGCAAGAGCTAGCAGTTAGCAGACCGGGCAGGCAAGCTAGCAGTTAGTAGACCGGGTTAGCAAGCAAGCAGATAGCAGGGGCTAGAAAGCAAGCAGATAGCAGGGGCTAGAAAGTTAGCCTTTGGGGGGGGGGCATCGCGATGGGGGTAAGTCCCACTCTCAACTTAAACTGGTGACTGAACTAAGATTTGTTTAAGGCAATGATATTGCCGTTGTGAATAATTGTGTAGTTTTTGGTACCGGTAGTTAGGAGTACGGCAAACACCTTATTTATTTTCTAGGAGACAGACTGAGGCAGTGAGGGTGGTGAAAGGGAAAGAGCCAGGGAGAGAGACTTCAGAGGACAGTGTCACAGCCACAGCAGGACCAGGTGTCAACCTTGTTACCAGCAGCACCAGTATAGGGGACAGTGGCACAGCCACGGCAGGACCAGGTGTCAACCTTGTTGCCAGCTGCACCAGTATAGGGGACAGTGGCACAGCCACAGCAGGACCATGTGTCACCCTTATTGCCAGCTGCACCAGTATAGGGGACAGTGTCACAGCCACAGCAGGACCAGGTGTCAACCTTGTTACCAGCAGCACCAGTATAGGGGACAGTGGCACAGCCACAGCAGGACCAGGTGTCAACCTTGTTACCAGCTGCACCAGTATAGGGGACAGTGGCACAGCATTGTCCAGTTACCTAAGTGATGGCACAAAACCATATCAGCCATATCCACAATGTATAGAACCGCAAACTCTTGCCAAAAGAGTGTTGACGTTTCAAGAGAGATGGTTTTGCGATTTCCCCCCTACATTATAATCCATCAATAAAAGGAATTTTGTGTTTTCACTGTAGCCAAGGGTTTCTCAAGCCAGCCATATTTTGGCCAAAGAGTGGATGCTGCCTTCATTAGTGCAGGATTTAGGAACTGGAGAAAAGCCATTGTAAAATGCACAGCACATCAAAACTGCCAAACCCACCGCCACTGTGTAACTGTAACAGCACACCAGCTAAATCCAATCCGTGTCCAGTTATCCAGCGCGTGGGGTAAACAGCAGAAATGACGAAAGCTACCTTGCACTGTATGAGAAAGCAACAGCATTGATTGAATCCATTGAGACACACTCAAGCCGATTTGCTGCTGTGATAATGAGATCTGATGTTATTACAGACTCCATACATGTTGTGATAATGAGATCTGATGTTATTACAGACTCCATACATGTTGTGATAATGAGATCTGATGTTATTACAGACTCCATACATGTTGTGATAATGAGATCTGATGTTATTATAGACTCCATACATGTTGTGATAATGAGATCTGATGTTATTATAGACTCCATACATGTTGTGATAATGAGATCTAATGTTATTATAGACTCCATACATGTTGTGATAATGAGATCTAATGTTATTATAGACTCCATACATGTTGTGATAATGAGATCTAATGTTATTATAGACTCCATACATGTTGTGATAATGAGATCTGATGTTATTATAGACTCCATACATGTTGTGATAATGAGATCTGATGTTATTATAGACTCCATACATGTTGTGATAATGAGATCTGATGTTATTACAGACTCCATACATGTTGTGATAATGAGATCTAATGTTATTATAGACTCCATACATGTTGTGATAATGAGATCTAATGTTATTACAGACTCCATACATGTTGTGATAATGAGATCTGATGTTATTACAGACTCCATACATGTTGTGATAATGAGATCTGATGTTATTATAGACTCCATACATGTTGTGATAATGAGATATGTTATTATAGACTCCATACATGCTGTGATAATGAGATCTAATGTTATTATAGACTCCATACATGTTGTGATAATGAGATCTGATGTTATTATAGACTCCATACATGTTGTGATAATGAGATCTGATGTTATTATAGACTCCATACATGTTGTGATAATGAGATCTGATGTTATTACAGACTCCATACATGTTGTGATAATGAGATCTAATGTTATTACAGACTCCATACATGTTGTGATAATGAGATCTGATGTTATTACAGACTCCATACATGTTGTGATAATGAGATCTAATGTTATTACAGACTCCATACATGTTGTGATAATGAGATCTGATGTTATTACAGACTCCATACATGTTGTGATAATGAGATCTAATGTTATTACAGACTCCATACATGTTGTGATAATGAGATCTAATGTTATTACAGACTCCATACATGTTGTGATAATGAGATCTGATGTTATTATAGACTCCATACATGTTGTGATAATGAGATCTAATGTTATTACAGACTCCATACATGTTGTGATAATGAGATCTGATGTTATTATAGACTCCATACATGTTGTGATAATGAGATCTAATGTTATTACAGACTCCATACATGTTGTGAGAGGAACAGAGTGAACTGTTGTGATTGACCATTTTCTGTCATCTCTGTCTAACTAACTCACCACCAGGAGACCATTTATCTGTCATCTCTGTCTAACTAACTCACCATCAGGAGACCATTATCTGTCATCTCTGTCTAACTAACTCACCATCAGGAGACCATTATCTGTCATCTCTGTCTAACTAACTCACCATCAGGAGACCATTTGTCTGTCATCTCTGTCTAACTAACTCACCATCAGGAGACCATTATCTGTCATCTCTGTCTAACTAGCTCACCATCAGGAGACCATTTATCTGTCATCTCTGTCTAACTAACTCACCATCAGGAGACCATTATCTGTCATCTCTGTCTAACTAACTCACCATCAGGAGACCATTTATCTGTCATCTCTGTCTAACTAACTCACCATCAGGAGACCATTTATCTGTCATCTCTGTCTAACTAACTCACCATCAGGAGACCATTATCTGTCATCTCTGTCTAACTAACTCACCATCAGGAGACCATTATCTGTCATCTCTGTCTAACTAACTCACCATCAGGAGACCATTATCTGTCATCTCTGTCTAACTAACTCACCACCAGGAGACCATTTATCTGTCATCTCTGTCTAACTAACTCACCATCAGGAGACCATTTGTCTGTCATCTCTAACTTACCATCAGGAGACCATTATCTGTCCTCTCTGTCTAACTAACTCACCATCAGGAGACCATTTTCTGTCATCTCTGTCTAACTAACTCACCACCAGGAGACCATTTATCTGTCATCTCTGTCTAACTAACTCACCATCAGGAGACCATTATCTGTCATCTCTGTCTAACTAACTCACCATCAGGAGACCATTATCTGTCATCTCTGTCTAACTAACTCACCATCAGGAGACCATTTGTCTGTCATCTCTGTCTAACTAACTCACCATCAGGAGACCATTTATCTGTCATCTCTGTCTAACTAACTCACCATCAGGAGACCATTTATCTGTCATCTCTGTCTAACTAACTCACCATCAGGAGACCATTTATCTGTCATCTCTGTCTAACTAACTCACCACCAGGAGACCATTTATCTGTCATCTCTGTCTAACTAACTCACCATCAGGAGACCATTTATCTGTCATCTCTGTCTAACTAACTCACCATCAGGAGACCATTATCTGTCATCTCTGTCTAACTAACTCACCATCAGGAGACCATTTATCTGTCATCTCTGTCTAACTAACTCACCATCAGGAGACCATTTATCTGTCATCTCTGTCTAACTAACTCACCACCAGGAGACCATTTATCTGTCATCTCTGTCTAACTAACTCACCACCAGGAGACCATTTATCTGTCATCTCTGTCTAACTAACTCACCATCAGGAGACCATTTGTCTGTCATCTCTAACTCACCATCAGGAGACCATTATCTGTCCTCTCTGTCTAACTAACTCACCACCAGGAGATAATTTATCTGTCATCTCTGTCTAACTAACTCACCATCAGGATACCATTATCTGTCCTCTCTGTCTAACTAACTCACCATCAGGAGACCATTATCTGTCCTCTCTGTCTAACTAACTCACCACCAGGAGATAATTTATCTGTCATCTCTGTCTAACTAACTCACCATCAGGAGACCATTTATCTGTCATCTCTGTCTAACTAACTCACCATCAGGAGACCATTTATCTGTCATCTCTGTCTAACTAACTCACCATCAGGAGACCATTTATCTGTCATCTCTGTCTAACTAACTCACCATCAGGAGACCATTTATCTGTCATCTCTGTCTAACTAACTCACCACCAGGAGACCATTTATCTGTCATCTCTGTCTAACTAACTCACCATCAGGAGACCATTTGTCTGTCATCTCTAACTCACCATCAGGAGACCATTATCTGTCCTCTCTGTCTAACTAACTCACCATCAGGAGACCATTTATCTGTCATCTCTGTCTAACTAACTCACCATCAGGAGACCATTTATCTGTCATCTCTGTCTAACTAACTCACCATCAGGAGACCATTTATCTGTCATCTCTGTCTAACTAACTCACCATCAGGAGACCATTTATCTGTCATCTCTGTCTAACTAACTCACCATCAGGAGACCATTTATCTGTCATCTCTAACTCACCATCAGGAGACCATTTATCTGTCATCTCTGTCTAACTCACCATCAGGAGACCATTATCTGTCATCTCTGTCTAACTAACTCACCATCAGGAGACCATTTATCTGTCATCTCTGTCTAACTAACTCACCATCAGGAGACCATTATCTGTCATCTCTGTCTAACTAACTCACCATCAGGAGACCATTATCTGTCATCTCTGTCTAACTAACTCACCATCAGGAGACCATTATCTGTCATCTCTGTCTAACTAACTCACCATCAGGAGACCATTATCTGTCATCTCTGTCTAACTAACTCACCACCAGGAGATAATTTATCTGTCATCTCTGTCTAACTCACCATCAGGAGACCATTTATCTGTCATCTCTGTCTAACTCACCATCAGGAGACCATTTATCTGTAATCTCTGTCTAACTAACTCACCATCAGGAGACCATTTATCTGTCATCTCTGTCTAACTAACTCACCATCAGGAGACCATTATCTGTCATCTCTGTCTAACTAACTCACCATCAGGAGACCATTTATCTGTCATCTCTGTCTAACTAACTCACCATCAGGAGACCATTATCTGTCATCTCTGTCTAACTAACTCACCATCAGGAGACCATTTATCTGTCATCTCTGTCTAACTAACTCACCATCAGGAGACCATTTATCTGTCATCTCTGTCTAACTAACTCACCATCAGGAGACCATTATCTGTCATCTCTGTCTAACTAACTCACCATCAGGAGACCATTTATCTGTCATCTCTGTCTAACTAACTCACCATCAGGAGACCATTTATCTGTCCTCTCTGTCTAACTAACTCACCATCAGGAGACCATTTATCTGTCATCTCTGTCTAACTAACTCACCATCAGGAGACCATTTATCTGTCATCTCTGTCTAACTAACTCACCATCAGGAGACCATTATCTGTCATCTCTGTCTAACTAACTCACCATCAGGAGACCATTTATCTGTCATCTCTGTCTAACTAACTCACCATCAGGAGACCATTTATCTGTCATCTCTGTCTAACTAACTCACCATCAGGAGACCATTTATCTGTCATCTCTGTCTAACTAACTCACCATCAGGAGACCATTTATCTGTCATCTCTGTCTAACTAACTCACCATCAGGAGACCATTTATCTGTCATCTCTGTCTAACTAACTCACCATCAGGAGACCATTATCTGTCCTCTCTGTCTAACTAACTCACCACCAGGAGATAATTTATCTGTCATCTCTGTCTAACTAACTCACCATCAGGAGACCATTATCTGTCATCTCTGTCTAACTAACTCACCATCAGGAGGCCATTTATCTGTCATCTCTGTCTAACTAACTCACCATCAGGAGACCATTTATCTGTCATCTCTGTCTAACTAAATCACCATCAGGAGACAATTTATATGTCCTCTCTGTCTAACTCACCATCAGGAGACCATTTATCTGTCCTCTCTGTCTAACTAACTCACCATCAGGAGACCATTATCTGTCATCTCTGTCTAACTAACTCACCATCAGGAGACCATTTATCTGTCATCTCTGTCTAACTAACTCACCATCAGGAGACCATTATCTGTCATCTCTGTCTAACTCACCATCAGGAGACCATTATCTGTCATCTCTGTCTAAACTCACCATCAGGAGACCATTTATCTGTCATCTCTGTCTAACTAACTCACCATCAGGAGACCATTATCTGTCATCTCTGTCTAACTAACCCACCATCAGGAGACCATTTATCTGTCATCTCTGTCTAACTAACTCAACATCAGGAGACCATTTATCTGTCATCTCTGTCTAACTAACTCACTCAGGAGACCATTTATCTGTCATCTCTGTCTAACTAACTCACCATCAGGAGACCATTTATCTGTCATCTCTGTCTAACTAACTCACCACCAGGAGACCATTTATCTGTCATCTCTGTCTAACTAACTCACCATCAGGAGACCATTTATCTGTCATCTCTGTCTAACTAACTCACCATCAGGAGACCATTTATCTGTCATCTCTGTCTAACTAACTCACCATCAGGAGACCATTTATCTGTCATCTCTGTCTAACTAACTCACCATCAGGAGACCATTTATCTGTCATCTCTGTCTAACTAACTCACCATCAGGAGACCATTTATCTGTCATCTCTGTCTAACTAACTCACCATCAGGAGACCATTTATCTGTCATCTCTGTCTAACTCACCATCAGGAGGCCATTTATCTGTCATCTCTGTCTAACTAACTCACCATCAGGAGACCATTTATCTGTCATCTCTGTCTAACTAACTCACCATCAGGAGACCATTTATCTGTCATCTCTGTCTAACTCACCATCAGGAGACCATTTATCTGTCATCTCTGTCTAACTAACTCACCATCAGGAGACCATTTATCTGTCATCTCTGTCTAACTCACCATCAGGAGGCCATTTATCTGTCATCTCTGTCTAACTAACTCACCATCAGGAGACCATTATCTGTCATCTCTGTCTAACTAACTCACCATCAGGAGACCATTATCTGTCATCTCTGTCTAACTCACCATCAGGAGACCATTTATCTGTCATCTCTGTCTAACTAACTCACCATCAGGAGACCATTTATCTGTCATCTCTGTCTAACTCACCATCAGGAGACCATTATCTGTCATCTCTGTCTAACTAACTCACCATCAGGAGACCATTTATCTGTCATCTCTGTCTAACTAACTCACCATCAGGAGACCATTTGTCTGTCATCTCTAACTCACCATCAGGAGACCATTTATCTGTCATCTCTGTCTAACTCACCATCAGGAGACCATTTATCTGTCATCTCTGTCTAACTAAATCACCATCAGGAGACCATTTATCTGTCATCTCTGTCTAACTAACTCACCATCAGGAGACCATTTATCTGTCATCTCTGTCTAACTAACTCACCATCAGGAGACCATTTATCTGTCATCTCTGTCTAACTAACTCACCATCAGGAGACCATTTATCTGTCATCTCTGTCTAACTCACCATCAGGAGACCATTTATCTGTCATCTCTGTCTAACTAACTCACCACCAGGAGACCATTTATCTGTCATCTCTGTCTAACTAACTCACCATCAGGAGACCATTTATCTGTCATCTCTGTCTAACTAACTCACCATCAGGAGACCATTTATCTGTCATCTCTGTCTAACTAACTCACCATCAGGAGACCATTTATCTGTCATCTCTGTCTAACTAACTCACCATCAGGAGACCATTTATCTGTCATCTCTGTCTAACTAACTCACCATCAGGAGACCATTATCTGTCATCTCTGTCTAACTAACTCACCATCAGGAGACCATTTATCTGTCATCTCTGTCTAACTAACTCACCATCAGGAGACCATTATCTGTCATCTCTGTCTAACTAACTCACCATCAGGAGACCATTTATCTGTCATCTCTGTCTAACTAACTCACCATCAGGAGACCATTTATCTGTCATCTCTGTCTAACTAACTCACCATCAGGAGACCATTATCTGTCATCTCTGTCTAACTAACTCACCATCAGGAGACCATTTGTCTGTCATCTCTAACTCACCATCAGGAGACCATTATCTGTCCTCTCTGTCTAACTAACTCACCATCAGGAGACCATTATCTGTCATCTCTGTCTAACTAACTCACCACCAGGAGACCATTTATCTGTCATCTCTGTCTAACTAACTCACCATCAGGAGACCATTTGTCTGTCATCTCTAACTCACCATCAGGAGACCATTATCTGTCCTCTCTGTCTAACTAACTCACCACCAGGAGACCATTTATCTGTCATCTCTGTCTAACTAACTCACCATCAGGAGACCATTATCTGTCATCTCTGTCTAACTAACTCACCACCAGGAGACCATTTATCTGTCATCTCTGTCTAACTAACTCACCATCAGGAGACCATTTGTCTGTCATCTCTAACTCACCATCAGGAGACCATTATCTGTCCTCTCTGTCTAACTAACTCACCACCAGGAGACCATTTATCTGTCATCTCTGTCTAACTAACTCACCATCAGGAGACCATTATCTGTCATCTCTGTCTAACTAACTCACCATCAGGAGGCCATTTATCTGTCATCTCTGTCTAACTAACTCACCATCAGGAGACCATTATCTGTCATCTCTGTCTAACTAACTCACCACCAGGAGACCATTTATCTGTCATCTCTGTCTAACTAACTCACCATCAGGAGACCATTTGTCTGTCATCTCTAACTCACCATCAGGAGACCATTATCTGTCCTCTCTGTCTAACTAACTCACCAACAGGATACCATTTATCTGTCATCTCTAACTAACTCGGAAAATGGTCTCCTGATTGTGAGTTAGACAGAGATGACAGATAAATGGCCTCCTGGTGGTGAGTTAGTTAGACAGAGATGACAGATAAATGGTTAGGGACAATGACAGGAAAGGACTCTCATTATGGTCACTGCCCTTCCAAGTTACTCACTAGCTTCCTAAAGGAAACCTCAACATACATACGGACACAATGACGCAGGCAGTCTCACCTTCTTCCCAAGGAGCAGCTCCTCTCTAGGTTGGCTGAAGAGAAACTCATAGAGTTGGTAGTTCTGAAAGAGACTATAGTAAAAGAGGTGAACCAAGATAAGTAACCAACAGACCAGAACTTCAACATCCCCTATGAGGGTCACTGCTCTGAATGGATTATCACCAGATAAGTAAGGACAGTGTTCATGTGATATTAATCATGTAGGCCTTACTAAAAAGGCTAATAGAGAAGAGTCTTGCTACCTGCACTTCAGGTAGTCAGTGATGGACATGGCCTGCTCAGCATCAAACAGTGAGTCGACCTCTGGAGAAGGAGACTGGCGCGTTCCTGATATCATCTTGGCAAACTCATTCAGGTTATCAACAAACGGCATCTGCTTCTCTGGGACATTGAGGACAGATATGAATACAGATATTAGCCACAGCCAGTCCATATTGACGTTAGCCATAAGAATCTGACTGGACGTTCATTACTTCTCTCTCTGAGGCAGGAACGGTGCCATGCCAAGATCGGGACAGCAAGGAGCGTGAGATGTGTCTCGGAAAACATACCTTAATCCAAGGATGGGAGATGGCGCTGTATTCCTAATTATCCCAACTGACAAATCGAGAAGATTGAAATACTTTATCTGAAATGGTGAAGTTTTGGAGGAAATTAACTCTATTTTCTTCGCTCTGCTGTCATGAGGGGGGCAACTTAAATTCTCGCAGGGTGGGGTGGGACCCGAACTAAATGTTACTTAGGGCCCACTAAAAGGCTTTCTGTATGTGTGGGTATAGATGTGGATATGCAGGCCTGCGAGCCACTGTGACCGGTCATGATGAGTTCAGATTTTGTGGCCCACACCCCAATTTTGTGGCCCACACCCCAAGTTTCGTGGTAACAAATCAAAATTATAGGTTGCGGCTTCCCGGGTGGCGCAGTGGTTAAGGGCGCTGTACTGCAGCGCCAGCTGTGCCACCAGAGACTCTGGGTTCGCGCCCAGGCTCTGTCGTAACTGGCCACAACCAGGAGGTCCGTGGGGCAACGCACAATTGGCCCAGCGTCGTCCGGGTTAGGGAGGGCTTGGCCGGTAGGGATATCCTTGTCTCACCAGCGACTCCTGTGGAGGGCCAGGCGCAGTGGTTGCCAGGCGCAGTATCCAATTAGCAGTATCTTGTCTCATCGCTACAACTCCTGTACGGGCTCGGGAGAGACGAAGGTTGAAAGTCATGTGTCCTCACAATCCAAACCAAGCCACACTGCTTCTTAACACAGCGCGCATCCAACCCGGAAGCCAGCCGCACCAATGTGTCGGAGGAGACACTCCACCGCGCTGTGTTAAGAAGCAGTGTGGCTTGGTTTGGATTGTGTATCAGAGGAAAATGACTTTCAACCTTCGTCTCTCCCGAGCCCGTACGGGAGTTGTAGCGATGAGACAAGATACTGCTAATTGGATACCACGAAATTGGGGTTGAAAAAAGGGGTAAAATTAAAAAAATAATAATAATAGGTTGCACAGTAAATTACTCATCTCATACTTTATTATATACTATTCTACGGTATCTCATTCACTTAATAATGTTTACACATCTTGCATTTCTCATCTCTAATAATGTTGCATTTCTCATCTCATATGTACATACTGTATTCTATCTATCTTAGTCCTTTACTTAGATTTGTGTGTATTGGGTTTATGTTGTGTAATTTGTTAGATATTACGTGTTGGATATTACTGCACTGTCGGAGCTAGAAGCACAAGCGTTTCGCTACACCCACAATAACATCTGCTAATTTTATTTATTTTACCTTTATTTAAAAAAGCAAGTCAGTTCAGAACAAATTCTTATTTTCAATGACGGCCTCGGAACAGTGGGTTAACTGCATGACAGATTTGTACCTTGTCAGCTCGGGGATTCGATCTGTGACCGATAAAATTAGCTTTGATTCTGTCTGTTACCTATAAATCCTATGACTTACCACTGATGTTGTCCAGTAAGAACTGCAGTAGAGCCATGATGAATGAGATCTGTTGACAGGTGTAGTTCATCTCCCTGGTCCACCAGAAGCCAGAGACAAAGTAGTCCAACAGGGAAGCCTCCTTCAGACACGTCTGGTAGTTCTTCAAACCAAGTATTTCTTCAAACTGGCTGTTGTAAAACAAAAGGTTGATACATGAAACACTTCCAAATAAACTGGCCAGTAGGCCCATATATCCTCGTTACTTACAATTGCACTTGTTCCACTGTCAAATCCAACAGCGTGTTGATTTGTTCATGGGAAATAAGTTTCCATTGAGGGTTGGCTTTTTCAGCATCACTTTCCTGTATTAATTGGATTCAGAACACAAGTTGAGTTTGGTTAGCAGGCCAAACTAGGTTAGCTCTAGCTTTAATAACAGTTTGTCAAATAATAACCAGACAAATGATGTAGTAAATATTTCATATAATATTAAATATTAATAGGGTTTTAACATATATTCCTACTTTGGACGCAACGTCATTTCTATCGTTTGCATTTTTATCCGCTGACTTGTTGCTTTGTTTTGCTTTTGCAGACATGTTTTTAGTCACACGTGTTACCATGGCAACATGTCCACAGTGGACGGGCGGTGAGCTTCCGGTCCGGGTGATGAGCTTCCGGGCGGTGAGCTTCCGGTCCGGGTGATGAGCTTCCGGGCGGTGAGCTTCTGGGCAGTCTGGTCTATCGAGATGGATAAAGCTCATTCTAGAATCGCAGTGTTGTCAACTTAGCGACTTTTGTCGCTATATTTAGCGAGTATTCAGACCCCTCTAGTGACAAATAAAAATCAATGAAAAAACGAACCGCCAATAGCTACTTTCCATTACTGAGGAGTTGGCAACACTGTGTTAGATCTGTCTAGTCAACCTGTAACCAGTGCTGTCCGGAGCGCCGTACTGGTACTTCTCATTTTGGCCGAATAGCATACCGTCTCCTCTATAAAACAAAGTCAATGAAAGTACAGTATCAAGACAGGCTGAATCTGCTTCTCCAATAGAAAACCAGGCGTTGACATGGTGTCTGGCTGAACTCATGGGTAGAGACATGTCTTCTGGTTAACGGTTGTCTCGCACCGAACTGCGCAAGCTGTCAACTCAAAGGCATTTGTTTTTGATGAAAATTAAAACGTGTAATTTCTCTCTATCACTTGGTTGGAGTAATAACATGTTCAGCTACTTAAGACACTAGCTTAAATCTATGTTGTGCTTTTAGATTTCGAGAAAAATTATCGAACAAGAATGAAGGCGGGATCTGCAATGAAGAGTGGACATTCATTTCCTGATTCAGCTTCGTACAAATGTATTTGCTTTAGGGTTGCTTTCCAAACACTTAAACGACACACCCTGTCCCCTCAGCCCTCAAATTAAGTGGACGCTTCTGATAACGTTTCATGACGTCTGACGAGTAGACACTTGCAGTGCGAAGGAGGCAGGAATGATTTTTAAATGGACCGGGACTTTCCCGGAAAGGTGTCAGTCGTTCGTTCCGCGACGACCGGTAGTTTATGGGTGCTTTACATACGCTACAGTCAATTATGATTGTCTGCTTATATTAACTATATCATTATTAATATACGCCTACTGTATGATACCTAGCAAATTAACTAACGTTAGTCTGCCTAGTTGGAACTTCTGAAGAAGGAAATGTTTTTATTTCTACAATTTCCAAAAGCTAAAACAAACAAAAACATCATGACTTTTATGAGACGTGTTCTTGCATTACAGACAATGTAATCGCCATCACACTGCCCCATCAAATCAAATTGTATAAGTCACATGCGCCGAATATAACCTTACAGTGAAATGCTTACTTTACGAGCCTCTAACCAACAATGTAGTTTAAAATTATTATTGGGGGGGGTTGCTCTGACTTGCACTGTCAACTGTGGAACCTTATATAGACAGGTGTGTGCCTTTCCAAATCATGACCAATCAATTGAATTTACCAGTTGGACAATCAAGTTGTAGAAACATCTCAAGGATGATCAATGGAAACAGGATGCACCTGAGCTCGATTTTGAGTCTCGTAGTCAAAGGTCTGAATACTAATGTAAATAAGGTATTTATGTGTTAATTTTTTATAAATTTGTTTTCGATTTGTCATCATGGGTGTAGTGTGGATTGATGAGAAGAAGAAAAAATAATTGTATCAATTTTAGAATAAGGCTGTAACGTAACAAAATGTAGAAACGGGTCTGAATAGTTTCCGAATGCACCGTATAATAATACTTCCTACATGCAATTCCCTTAAACATGTAACATTTAATTTTACTCAACTAATTGCTTTGCAATGTCGCGCGTCAAGCGCAGCATTTTGCCACCGGCAGCACCCATTGGGTATTCGTTGTGCGGAGGCTGTTTGAACGTTAAATGACGAGACAGAGGCATTGATGCGAGTAACCAGTCTTGTTCAGTACATGACAACACATCCGGGTATCTCAAGCACCCCGGTAAAACACAAGAGTTGCAGTGATGAACATTTACCAACAGATGGCATCGCTGTGCCTTCTTACACCCATAACAGAGGCGTACCTAAACGTTCACTTTTTCAACAGTGTGTTGAAGTGGCTGACAGAGAGCAGACTAGAAGCATGCCCCGTTAATGAGGCAGCTGGAGTTGTATAGTATTTCTCCGACCCAGACAAAAGATGATATTGAAGTTTATCTGTGCGGTTGTTACCCGGTCGCTATTTCTCCTCATCTCTCTGATAGGAGTATGGAGGGTGGTCTGGGTTAAGAATAATGCTCTTTATTGGTTCTTGACGATCCTTTATCTTCCTCTGGTGGTCGAGATGATTTTAACCCTGAAGAGAAAACAATTACAGGATTATAAATGGTAAATCTAAATAACATTAGAACTGTGAAATGACTTTTTCTTAAAGTTTAGTCGCCTTGACTGTTTGTTTTTAATACCTTTTCATGTTATCTTTCCGTGTCTCCAGGTTTTCTCCTGCCATCTTCCTGTTCCTCATCAGTATCATTCCATCTCTATGGATTCTAGAGTTACATCATCAGCAGAACAAAGCTACTGATTCCAGGGTAAGGACTTTGGTCTTCTGTTTTATTTAGGATTTTTAATAATTTATTCCTTCACTTTAGTTGTACATTTATTTGTAACTTGCATAATGAGCGGAAATCATATACTCTGTGTAAATGATGGTGAATGTAATCATATACTCTGTGTAAATGATGGTGAATGTAATCATATACTCTGTGTAAATGATGGTGAATGTAATCATATACTCTGTGTAAATGATGGTGAATGTAATCATATACTCTGTGTAAATGATGCTGTTTCTTTTCTGTTGTCCATACTGTAGGCTAGAACACATAGTATCGTATGAATTTAACTCATGTACTGTATGTCTGTTTATCCTCAGTGTGACAAACTGGATTCATCTGAAAACATAAAGAGCCTGTTAAACATGTGGAGAGGGAATTCCACCAATGGCAGCGAGACGTTACTCCAGGTGGGCAGAAGCCACAGTGTTTCCTGTGTCCTGCAGGTTTTTCCTACAGGCCTGTCGAGACAGAGGCTGCCTTTAACACCAGTTTGTTTGGTAGTGCTGCTGTTGCACCTCAAAGACTTTATTGTGAGCTCAGACTTTTTATAACTAAAATAGATCTACAGAAGTTGTTTTTTAACTAAACAACCCTAAATAAAAACTATTACAAGCTTCGTCACACAGTGCTGCTGGCTGTAGTACCCTCCCCTGGCCTGAACTGGGCTCTCCCTTAACCTCTTAGAAAACATTCATTCATGTTTTTTAAGGAGATTTTAAGATACTGATCTTTAATAATAACAACACTGGTTGGAGTTAATAACCTCTAATCAGTTATACTAACCACTATGTGTCTCTCTGGTTGGAGTTACCTAGTCATTAATAACCTCTAATCAGTTATACTAACCACTATGTGTCTCTCTGGTTGTAGTTAATAACCTCTAATCAGTTACCTAGTCATTAATAACCTCTAATCAGTTATACTAACCACTATGTGTCTCTCTGGTTCGAGTTACCTAGTCATTAATAACCTCTAATCAGTTATACTAACCACTATGTGTCTCTCTGGTTCGAGTTACCTAGTCATTAATAACCTCTAATCAGTTATACTAACCACTATGTGTCTCTCTGGTTGGAGTTACCTAGTCATTAATAACCTCTAATCAGTTATACTAACCACTATGTGTCTCTCTGGTTGTAGTTAATAACCTCTAATCAGTTATACTAACCACTATGTGTCTCTCTGGTTGGAGTTACCTAGTCATTAATAACCTCTAATCAGTTATACTAACCACTATGTGTCTCTCTGGTTGTAGTTAATAACCTCTAATCAGTTATACTAACCACTATGTGTCTCTCTGGTTGGAGTTACCTAGTCATTAATAACCTCTAATCAGTTTTACTAACCACTATGTGTCTCTCTGGTTGGAGTTACCTAGTCATTAATAACCTCTAATCAGTTATACTAACCACTATGTGTCTCTCTGGTTGGAGTTACCTAGTCATTAATAACCTCTAATCAGTTATACTAACCACTATGTGTCTCTGGTTGGAGTTACCTAGTCATTAATAACCTCTAATCAGTTATACTAACCACTATGTGTCTCTCTGGTTGGAGTTACCTAGTCATTAATAACCTCTAATCAGTTATACTAACCACTATGTGTCTCTCTGGTTGGAGTTACCTAGTCATTAATAACCTCTAATCAGTTATACTAACCACTATGTGTCTCTCTGGTTGGAGTTACCTAGTCATTAATAACCTCTAATCAGTTATACTAACCACTATGTGTCTCTCTGGTTGTAGTTAATAACCTCTAATCAGTTATACTAACCACTATGTGTCTCTCTGGTTGGAGTTACCTAGTCATTAATAACCTCTAATCAGTTTTACTAACCACTATGTGTCTCTCTGGTTGGAGTTACCTAGTCATTAATAACCTCTAATCAGTTATACTAACCACTATGTGTCTCTCTGGTTGGAGTTACCTAGTCATTAATAACCTCTAATCAGTTATACTAACCACTATGTGTCTCTCTGGTTGGAGTTACCTAGTCATTAATAACCTCTAATCAGTTATACTAACCACTATGTGTCTCTCTGGTTCGAGTTACCTAGTCATTAATAACCTCTAATCAGTTATACTAACCACTATGTGTCTCTCTGGTTGGAGTTACCTAGTCATTAATAACCTCTAATCAGTTATACTAACCACTATGTGTCTCTCTGGTTGGAGTTAATAACCTCTAATCAGTTATACTAACCACTATGTGTCTCTCTGGTTGGAGTTACCTAGTCATTAATAACCTCTAATCAGTTATACTAACCACTATGTGTCTCTCTGGTTGGAGTTACCTAGTCATTAATAACCTCTAATCAGTTATACTAACCACTATGTGTCTCTCTGGTTGGAGTTACCTAGTCATTAATAACCTCTAATCAGTTATACTAACCACTATGTGTCTCTCTGGTTGGAGTTACCTAGTCATTAATAACCTCTAATCAGTTATACTAACCACTATGTGTCTCTCTGCTTGGCCCAACAGGGTTCAGTATCTCTGTTGTCGTCAGTGTGCGCTAACGACTGGATCCTGGCCCTGCACCAGACCCTGTTGATCCTGCTGGTCATAGGGAAGTGGCTGCTCCCTGTTGCAGGAGGGGTGACCAGGGATGAACTGTCTCAGCTCCTCCTCATCTTCGTAGGCACTGCCGCTGACATCCTGGAGTTCACCTCAGAGACACTGTTGGATGTCAAGTAGGTCCCTGACCTCTAACCCCTAACCCTAACCTCAGAGATACTGTCTAATGTCAAGTCAGTACCTTAACCCGACCCCTAACCCTTAACCTCAGAGATACTGTCTGATGTATGTATTTTAAGTCAGTAGACATTATATGTAGCCTGGATGTCAGTCTGTTTCTGCACTCTTGGCATGACAATTCCATAATGAACAGAAACAGACTGGACCCAGGCTACAGTACCATGACCAGAAACAGACTGGACCCAGGCTACAGTACCATGACAATTCCATAATGAACAGAAACAGACTGGACCCAGCCTATAATACCATGACAATTCCATAATGAACAGAAACAGACTGGACCCAGGCTATAGTACCATGACAATTCCATAATGAACAGAAACAGACTGGACCCAGGCTATAGTACCATGACAATTCCATTAGGAACAGAAACAGACTGGACCCAGGCTATAGTACCATGACAATTCCATAATGAACAGAAACAGACTGGACCCAGGCTATAGTACCATGACAATTCCATAATGAACAGAAACAGACTGGACCCAGGCTATAGTACCATGACAATTCCATTAGGAACAGAAACAGACTGGACCCAGGCTATAGTACCATGACAATTCCATAATTAACAGAAACAGACTGGACCCAGGCTATAGTAACATGACAATTCCATTAGGAACAGAAACAGACTGGACCCAGGCTATAGTACCATGACAATTCCATAACGAACAGAAACAGACTGGACCCAGGCTATAGTACCATGACAATTCCATAACGAACAGAAACAGACTGGACCCAGGCTACAGTACCATGACAATTCCATTAGGAACAGAAACAGACTGGACCCAGGCTACAGTACCATGACAATTATAATAGGAACAGAAACAGACTGGACCCAGGCTACAGTACCATGACAATTCCAATAGGAACAGAAACAGACTGGACCCAGGCTACAGTACCATGACCAGAAACAGACTGGACCCAGGCTATAGTACCATGACCAGAAACAGACTGGACCCAGGCTATAGTACCATGACCAGAAACAGACTGGACCCAGGCTATAGTACCATGACCAGAAACAGACTGGACCCAGGCTATAGTACCATGACCAGAAACAGACTGGACCCAGGCTATAGTACCATGACCAGAAACAGACTGGACCCAGGCTATAGTACCATGACCAGAAACAGACTGGACCCAGGCTATAGTACCATGACCAGAAACAGACTGGACCCAGGCTATAGTACCATGACCAGAAACAGACTGGACCCAGGCTATAGTACCATGACCAGAAACAGACTGGACCCAGGCTATAGTACCAGTGCAGATAAACATACATGTGATGGTTTCTGCAGCTTCACACCCTTACCAATGTTAAACTATGTCTCCTACAGGGACAGCAGTCCCAGCATGGTGTACGTCATCCTCGGAGTCTGGACGTGGAGTATGTTCCAGTTTCCTCTTCACCTGTCAGGTACTGTGTGTTTCTATCCTGGCTCTTCTTATGGTTACGGTAACCATAATGTTATTGTACTGTTATACAGGGAATTACGGTAACCATAATGTTATTGCTGTGTTATACAGGAAATTACGGTAACCATAATGTTATTGTTCTCTTATACAGGGAATTACAGTAACCATCATGTTATTGCTCTGATATACAGGGAATTACAGTAACCATAATGGTATTGCTCTGTTATACAGGGAATTACGGTAACCATAATGTTATTGCTCTGTTATACAGGGAATTACGGTAACCATAATGTTATTGCTCTGTTCTACAGGGAATTATCAAAATCAAATCAAATCAAATGTATTTATATAGCCCCTCGTACATCAGCTGATATCTCAAAGTGCTGTACAGAAACCCAGCCTAAAACCCCAAATAGCAAGCAATGCAGGTGTAGAAGCACGGTGGCTAGGAAAAACTCCCTAGAAAGGCCAAAACCTAGGAAGAAACATAGAGAGGAACCAGGCTATGTGGGGTGGCCAGTCCTCTTCTGGCCGTGCCGGGTGGAGATTATAACAGAACATGGCCAAGATGTTCAAATGTTCATAAATGACCAGCATGGTCAAATAATAATAATCACAGGCAGAACAGTTGAAACTGGAGCAGCAGCATGGCCAGGTGGACTGGGGACAGCAAGGAGTCATCATGTCAGGTAGTCCTGAGGCATAGTCCTAGGGCTCAGGTCCTCCACGAGAGAGAAAGAAAGAGAGAAAGAGAGAATTAGAGAGAGCACACTTAAATTCACACAGGACACCGGATAAGACAGGAGAAGTACTCCAGATATAACAGACTGACCCTAGACCCCGACACATAAACTACTGCCGCATAAATACTGGAGGCTGAGACAGGAGGGGTCAGGAGACACTGTGGCCCCATCCGATGACACCCCAGGACAGGGCCAAACAGGAAGGATATAACCCCACCCACTTTGCCAAAGCACAGCCCCCCACACCACTAGAGGGATATCTTCAACCACCAACTTACCAACCTGAGACAAGGCCGAGTATAGCCCACAAAGATCTCCGCCACGGCACAACCCAAGGGGCGCCACCCAGACAGGATGACCACATCAGTGAATCAACCCACTCAGGTGACGCACCCCTCCCAGGGACGGTATGAAAGAGCCCTAGTAAGCCAGTGACTCAGCTCCTGTAATAGGGTCAGAGGCAGAGAATCCCAGTGGAAAGAGGGGATTCGGCCAGGCAGACGACAGCAAGGGCGGTTTGTTGCTCCAGAGCCTTTCCGTTCACCTTCACACTCCTGGGCCAGACTACACTCAATCATATGACCCACTGAAGAGATGAGTCTTCAGTAAAGACTTAAAGGTTGAGACCGAGTTTGCGTCTCTTACATGGGTAGGCAGACCATTCCATAAAAATGGAGCTCTATAGGAGAAAGCCCTGCCTCCAGCTGTTTGCTTAGAAATTCTAGGGACAATTAGGAGGCCTGCGTCTTGTGACCGTAGCGTACGTGTAGGTATGTACGGCAGGACCAAATCAGAGAGATAGGTAGGAGCAAGCCCATGTAATGCTTTGTAGGTTAGCAGTTAAACCTTGAAATCAGCCCTTGCCTTGACAGGAAGCCAGTGTAGGGAGGCTAGCACTGGAGTAATATGATACATTTTTGTTGGTTCTAGTCAGGATTCTAGCAGCCGTATTTAGCACTAACTGAAGTTTATTTAGTGCTTTATCCGGTAGCCGGAGAGTAGAGCATTGCAGTAGTCTAACCTAGAAGTGACAAAAGCATGGATAAATTTTTCTGCATCATTTTTGGACAGAAAGTTTCAGATTTTTGCAATGTTACGTAGATGGAAAAAGCTGTCCTTGAAATGGTCTTGATATGTTCTTCAAAAGAGAGATCAGGGTCCAGAGTAACGCCGAGGTCCTTCACAGTTTTATTTGAGACGACTGTACAACCATTAAGATTAATTGTCAGATTCAACAGAAGATCTCTTTGTTTCTTGGGACCTAGAACAAGCATCTCTGTTTTGTCCGAGTTTAAAAGTAGAAAGTTTGCAGCCATCCACTTCCTTATTTATGTCTGAAACACATGCTTCTAGCGAGGGCAATTTTGGGGCTTCACCGTGTTTATGGTGAATTATGGTAACCATAATGTTATTGCTCTGTTATACAGGTGATTACGGTAACCATAATGTTATTGCTCTGTTATACAGGTGATTACGGTAACCATGATGTTATTGCTCTGTTTTACGGTTGATTACGGTAACCATAATGTTATTGTACTGTTTGTTATACATGGAATTATGGTAACCATAATGTTATCGCTGTGTTATACAGGGAATTACGGTAACCATAATGTTATTGCTCTGTTATACAGGTGATTACGGTAACCATAATGTTATTGCTCTGTTATACAGGTGATTACGGTAACCATAATGTTATTGCTCTGTTATACAGGGAATTACGGTAACCATAATGTTATTGCTCCGTTATACAGGTGATTACGGTAACCATTATTGCTCTGTTATACAGGTGATTACGGTAACCATAATGTTATTGCTCTGTTATACAGGTGATTACGGTAACCATGATGTTATTTTTTTAAAACATTTTTATTTCACCTTTATTTAACCAGGTGGGCTAGTTGAGAACAAGTTCTCATTTACAACTGCAACCTGGCCAAGATAAAGCAAAGCAGTTTGACACAAACAACAACACAGAGTTACACATGGAATAAACAAACATACAGTCAATAATACAGTACAAAAATCTATATACAGCATGTGCAAATGAGGTAAGATTAGGGAGGTAAGGCAATAAATAGGCCATGGTGGCGAAGTAATTCCAATATAGAAATTAAACACTGGAATGGTAGGATGTGCAGAAGATGAATGTGCAAGTAGAGATACTGGGGTGTAAAGGAGCAAGATAAATAAATACATACAGTATGGGGATGAGGTAGATTGGAAGGGCTATTTACAGATGAGTTATGTACAGGTGCAGTGATCTGTGAGCTGCTCTGACAGCTGGCGCTTAAAGTCAGTGAGGGAGGTAAGAGTCTCCAGCTTCAGATTTTGCAGTTCGTTCCAGTCATTGGCAGCAGAGAACTGGAAGGAGAGGCGGCCAAAGGAAGAATTGGCTTTGGGGGTGACCAGTGAGATGCACGTGCTATGGGTGGGTGCTGCTATGGTGACCAGTGAGCTCAGATAAGGCGGGGCTTTAGCTAGCAGAGACTTGTAGATGACCTGGAGCCAGAGGGTTTGGCGACGAGTATGTAGTGAGGGCCAGCCAACGAGAGCATACAGGTCGCAGTGGTGGGTAGTATATGGGGCTTTGGTGACAAAACGGATGGCACTGTGATAGACTGCATCCAATTTGTTGAGTAGAGTATTGGAGGCTATTTTGTAAATGAGTCGAAAGCCTTGGCCAGGTCGATGAATACGGCTGCACAGCAATGTCTCTTATCGATGGCGGTTCTGATATCTTTTAGTACCTTGAGCGTGGCTGAGGTGCACCCATGACCAGCTCTGAAACCAGATTGCATAGCGTAGAAGGTACAGTGAGATTCGAAATGGTCAGTAATCTGTTTGTTAACTTGGCTTTCAAAGACCTTAGAAAGGCAGGGTAGAATAGATATAGGTCAGTAGCAGTTTGTGTCTAGAGTGTCTCCCCCTTTTGAAGAGGAGGATGACCACGGAAGTTTTCCAATCTTTGGGAATCTCAGACGATACGAAAGAGAGGTTGAACAGGCTAGTAATAGGGGTTGCAACAATTTCGGCAGATAATTTTAGAAAGAGGGGGTCCAGATTGTCTAGCCCGGCTGATTTGTAGGGGTCCAGATTTTGCAGCTCTTTCAGAACATCAGCAATCTGGATTTGGGTGAAGGAGAAATAGGGTGTGTGCAGGGTGCCGGGCAGTTGACCAGGGTTGGGGTAGCCAGGTGGAAAGCATGGCCAGCCATAGAGAAATGCTTATTGAAATTCTCCATTATTGTGGATTTATCGGTGGTAACAGTGTTTCCTAGCCTCAGTGCAGTGGGCTGCTGGGAGGAGGTGCTCTTATTCTCCAGAACTTTTTTGAGTTTGTGCTACAGAATACACATTTCTGCTTGTTCTGTTATACAGGGAATTATGGTGACCATAATGTTATTGTACTGTTATACAGGGAATTATGGTAATGACAATATTTTCCACCAGAATTTCTTGGGACCCCACTGCAAATATATTTATATTTATTTTATTCAGTCAGTATGTATGTGGCGATATTTAGACACAGATTCTGGATTTCAATGTCACTAACTTATCCCGCATGGCCAGCTGACCAATGTCTCTTCTCTCCCCAGTGTCTACCTCCAGACCTGATGAATATTCAGAGGGGGACCAGGGTGTGTCTCTGCTGGCCAGACTAAGGACAGATATCTGGAGCATGGTGGAGAGCCTCTTCGTCCAGGACGGACCCTTCCTGGTGGTCCGCCTCACCCTCATCCTCTACTTCCACGTCATACACCAGATGCTCATCTTCTTCGCCATCAAGAACTTCCTGGTGGTCATTCTGACCTTCTACCGTCTGTTTGCCATCTACTGCAACTACAAGGCTTCAGGTTGATCTGGGGTTAATGTCACGACTTCCTCAGAAGTCGGTCCCTCTCCTTGTTCTGGCGACGTCACCGGTCTTCTAGCCATCGCCATCCACCATCCACCTTCTCGCCGATCCACCTTTCATTTTCCATTTGTTTTTTGTCTTTCCACACACCTGGTTCCAATTCCATTCATTACATGTTGTTTATTTAACCCTCTGTTCCCCCCATGTCCTTGTCCGGGATTATGTTTGCTTGTGCACGTTATGCTGGTGTGGGTTAGGGTGGTAGAGGGCTGCTTGTGCACGTTATGCTGGTGTGGGTTAGGGTGGTAGAGGGCTGCTTGTGCACGTTATGCTGGTGTGGGTTAGGGTGGTAGAGGGCTGCTAGTGCACGTTATGCTGGTGTGGGTTAGGGTGGTAGAGGGCTGCTAGTGCACGTTATGCTGGTGTGGGTTAGGGTGGTAGAGGGCTGCTTGTGCACGTTATGCTGGTGTGGGTTAGGGTGGTAGAGGGCTGCTTGTGCACGTTATGCTGGTGTGGGTTAGGGTGGTAGAGGGCTGCTTGTGCACGTTATGCTGGTGTGGGTTAGGGTGGTAGAGGGCTGCTTGTGCACGTTATGCTGGTGTGGGTTAGGGTGGTAGAGGGCTGCTTGTGCACGTTATGCTGGTGTGGGTTAGGGTGGTAGAGGCTGCTTGTGCACGTTATGCTGGTGTGGGTTAGGTGGTAGAGGGCTGCTTGTGCACGTTATGCTGGTGTGGGTTAGGGTGGTAGAGGGCTGCTTGTGCACGTTATGCTGGTGTGGGTTAGGGTGGTAGAGGGCTGCTTGTGCACATTATGCTGGTGTGGGTTAGGGTGGTAGAGGGCTGCTAGTGCACGTTATGCTGGTGTGGGTTAGGGTGGTAGAGGGGCTGCTAGTGCACGTTATGCTGGTGTGGGTTAGGTGGTAGAGGGCTGCTTGTGCACGTTATGCTGGTGTGGGTTAGGTGGTAGAGGGCTGCTTGTGCGTTATGCTGGTGTGGGTTAGGGTGGTAGAGGGCTGCTTGTGCACGTTATGCTGGTGTGGGTTAGGTGGTAGAGGGCTGCTTGTGCACGTTATGCTGGGTGTGGGTTAGGTGGTAGAGGGCTGCTTGTGCACGTTATGCTGGTGTGGGTTAGGGTGGTAGAGGGCTGCTAGTGCACGTTATGCTGGTGTGGGTTAGGGTGGTAGAGGGCTGCTAGTGCACGTTATGCTGGTGTGGGTTAGGGTGGTGGAGGGCTGCTTGTGCACGTTATGCTGGTGTGGGTTAGGGTGGTAGAGGGCTGCTTGTGCACGTTATGCTGGTGTGGGTTAGGGTGGTAGAGGGCTGCTTGTGCACGTTATGCTGGTGTGGGTTAGGGTGGTAGAGGGCTGCTAGTGCACGTTATGCTGGTGTGGGTTAGGGTGGTAGAGGGCTGCTTGTGCACGTTATTGTCACGCCCTGGTCTAAGTATTTTGTGTTTTTCTTCATGTATTGGGTCAGGCCAGGGTGTGGCATGGAGTTTTTGTATTGTGGTGTGTTTTGTCTTGGGGTTTTGGTGTGTATTTGGGATTGTAGCTAGTGGGGTTATCTAGCAAAGTCTATGGCTGTCTGGAGTGGTTCTCAATCAGAGGCAGGTGCTTATCGTTGTCTCTGATTGGGAAACATATTTAGGCAGCCATATTCTTTGGTTGTATTGTGGGTGATTGTCCTGAGTGTCTTGACGTCCTTATTCTGTGTTAGTTTGCACCAGTTTAGGCTGTTTCGGTTTTCATTACGCTTATTGTTTTGTTGAGTTTTTGTATTGATTCGTGTTACGTTTGTTTTAAATAAACATGAATCGCAATCGACACGTTGCAGTTTGGTCCGACTCTCCTTCACCATATGAAAACCGTGACAGTTATGCTGGTGTGGGTTAGGGTGGTAGAGGGCTGCTAGTGCACGTTATGCTGGTGTGGGTTAGGGTGGTAGAGGGCTGCTAGTGCACGTTATGCTGTGTGGGTTAGGGTGGTAGAGGGCTGCTTGTGCACGTTATGCTGGTGTGGGTTAGGGTGGTAGAGGGCTGCTTGTGCACGTTATGCTGGTGTGGGTTAGGGTGGTAGAGGGCTGCTTGTGCACGTTATGCTGGTGTGGGTTAGGGTGGTAGAGGGCTGCTTGTGCACGTTATGCTGGTGTGGGTTAGGGTGGTAGAGGGCTGCTTGTGCACGTTATGCTGGTGTGGGTTAGGGTGGTAGAGGGCTGCTTGTGCACGTTATGCTGGTGTGGGTTAGGGTGGTAGAGGGCTGCTTGTGCACGTTATGCTGGTGTGGGTTAGGGTGGTAGAGGGCTGCTTGTGCACGTTATGCTGGTGTGGGTTAGGGTGGTAGAGGGCTGCTTGTTATGCTGGTGTGGGTTAGGGTGGAGGGCGTGCACGTTATGCTGGTGTGGGTTAGGGTGGTAGAGGGCTGCTTGTGCACGTTATGCTGGTGTGGGTTAGGGTGGTAGGGCTGCTTGTGCACGTTATGCTGGTGTGGGTTAGGGTGGTAGAGGGCTGCTTGTGCACGTTATGCTGGTGTGGGTTAGGGTGGTAGAGGCTGCTTGTGCACGTTATGCTGGTGTGGGTTAGGTGGTAGAGGGCTGCTTGTGCACGTTATGCTGGTGTGGGTTAGGGTGGTAGAGGGCTGCTTGTGCACGTTATGCTGGTGTGGGTTAGTTAGGTGGTAGAGGGCTGCTTGTGCACGTTATGCTGGTGTGGGTTAGGTGGTAGAGGGCTGCTTGTGCACGTTATGCTGGTGTGGGTTAGGGTGGTAGAGGGCTGCTTGTGCACGTTATGCTGGTGTGGGTTAGGTGGTAGAGGGCTGCTTGTGCACGTTATGCTGGTGTGGGTTAGGGTGGTAGAGGGCTGCTTGTGCACGTTATGCTGGTGTGGGTTAGGGGTGGTCTGTCTGAGAGGGCTGCTAGTGCACGTTATGCTGGTGGGTTAAGGTGGTGGAGGGCTGCTTGTCTGTCTGAACTGATTAATATGGTGTGGGTTAGGGTGGTAGAGGGCTGCTTGTGCACGTTGAGGCTGGTGTGGGTTAAGGTGGTAGAGGGCT
>NW_026289818.1:0-1234 GCF_023373465.1 Oncorhynchus keta | reverse complement strand
CTGAATACTTACGTAAATGTAATATTTCAGTTTTGTATTTTTTTAAATTATTAATTAGCAAAAATATCAAACAAAAATGTTTTTGCTTTGTCAGTATGGGGTATTGTGTTTATAGAATAAGGTCAGTATGGGGTTTTTGTGTTTATAGAATAAGGTCAGTATGGGGTATTGTGTTTATAAGAATAAGGTCAGTATAGGTATTGTGTTTTTAGAAAAAGTCAGTATGGGGTATTGTGTGTTTATAGAATAAGTTCAGTATGGGGTATTGTGTTTATAGAATAAGGTCAGTATGGGGTATTGTGTTTATAGAATAAGGTCAGTATGGGGTATTGTGTTTATAGAATAAGGTCAGTATGGGGTATTGTGTTTATAGAATAAGGTCAGTATGGGGTATTGTGTTTATAGAATAAGGTCAGTATGGGGTATTGTGTTTATAGAATAAGGTCAGTATGGGGTATTGTGTTTATAGAATAAGGTCAGTATGGGGTATTGTGTTTATAGAATAAGGTCAGTATGGGGTATTGTGTTTATAGAATAAGGTCAGTATGGGGTTTTGTGTTTATAGAATAAGGTCAGTATGGGGCATTGTGTTTATAGAATACATTGCACGGGGTATTGTGTTTATAGAATAAGGTCAGTATGGGGTATTGTGTTTATAGAATAAGGTCAGTATGGGGTATTGTGTTTATAGAATAAGGTCAGTATGGGGTTTTGTGTTTTTAGAATAAGGTCAGTATGGGGTATTGTGTTTATAGAATAAGGTCAGTATGGGGTATTGTGTTTTTAGAATAATCAAGAAGTTTGTGTTTATAGAATAAGGTCAGTATGGGGTATTGTGTTTTTAGAATAAGGTCAGTATGGGGTATTGTGTTTATAGAATAAGGTCAGTATGGGGTATTGTGTTTTATTCAGAATAAGCGTCAGTATGGGGTATTTGTGTTTATAGAATAAGGTCAGTATGGGGTATTGTGTTTATAGAATAAGGTCAGTATGGGGTATTGTGTTTTATAGAATAAGGTCAGTATGGGGTATTGTGTTTTATAGAATAAGGTCAGTATGGGGTATTGTGTTTTATCAGAATAAGGTCAGTATGGGGTATTGTGTTTATAGAATAAGGTCAGTATGGGGTATTGTGTTTATAGGATAAGGTCAGTATAGGGTATTGTGTTTATAGAATAAGGTCAGTATGGATTGTGTTTATAGAATAAGGTCAGTATGGGGTTTTGTGTTTATA